>NW_017671328.1:225531-231463 GCF_001879085.1 Nicotiana attenuata
AAGGAGACACACTGGGTCTAATGAAACCCTTCTCCAGCAAATCCTGCAACTGTTCTTTTAACTCCTTCAACTCCGACGGGGCCATTCTATACGGCGGAATAGAAATGGGCTGAGTGCCCGGAACCAGGTCAATACAGAAATCTATATCCCTGTCGGGTGGCATACCCGGCAGGTCTGAAGGAAAGACATCGGAAAACTCCCGGACAGTAGGCACAGAGTCTATGGAAGGGACCTCAGCATTGGAATCACGAATATGGGCCAAATAGGCCAGGCACCCCTTCTCGACCATACGTCGAGCCTTCATGTACGATATGACACTACGGGTAGAATGACTTGGAGTCCCTCTCCACTCTAAGCGAGGCATACCCGTTTAAAGCTAAAGTCACAGTCTTGGCATGGCAGTCCAAGATGGCGTGATAGGGTGATAGCCAATCCATACCCAGAATGATATCAAAGTCCACCATATCTAAGAGTAATAAGTCTACACGGGTCTCAAGACCCTCAATCTCTATGACACACGAACGATGGACTCGGTCGACCACGAAAGAGTCACCCACCGGTGTAGACACATATACAGGAATACCCAAGGCATCACTAGGCATAACCAAGCATGGTGCGAAATAAGAGGAAACATATGAATACGTAGACCCTGGATCAAATAGTACCGAAGCACCTCGATCACAAACTAGAACCGTACCTGTGATCCCCGCATCTGAGGCCTCTGCCTCTGGTCTAGCCTGGATAGCATAGCAACGGGGCTGGGCCCCACCACCCTGAGTTGTATCCCTAGGTCGATCTGCTGCTAGCTGACCTCCGCCCCTGGCGGTCTGAGCTCCACCTCTATGGCCTCTACCTCCACCTCTATGACCTCTGCCTCCACCCCTGGCTGGCTGTGGGGCATCTGGTGCCTGAATCATAGGATGGGGACCCTGCTGCTGAGACTGGGTACCCCTCAATCTCGGGCAAGCTCTCCTGATGTGACCATACTCACCACACTCACAACATCCCTCCGAACGCTGTGGCCGGCCCTGGCGACCCGAATGACCTCCACGAAAACTCTAAAGTGGCGGTGCATTGATGGGAGCTGGCGGTGCACTGAATGATTGCTGATCTGAATAATGCCCACGGGAACCATGATCACCTGGGCACCCTGAGAAACCTGGAGGGCTGACTGGAATGGCCTGGAAGGCTGACCCCTATCATAAGAATTCCTGCCCCCAAATGAGGCACGACTGAACCGACCTGTGTGGCGGGGTCTCTTGTCTGTTCTATGACCACCCCCCTGTGGCAGAACCATCTCGATCCTCCGGGCCACATTGGCCGCCTCCTGAAAAGTAATATCACTCCCTGCCTCTCTGTCCATTTGAAGACGAATAGGCTGGATCAAACCATCAATAAATCTCCTCACCCTCTCCCTCTCAGTGGGGAGTATGACGAGGGCATGGCGAGCTAGATCGATAAACCGGGTCTCATACTGAGTGACCGTCATAGACCCCTGCTTGAGGCGCTCAAACTGCCTCCGATAAGCATCCCTCTGAGTAACGGGAGAAACTTCTTCAGGAACAACTCTGAAAACTGATCCCAGGTCAAGGACGGCGACCATACTGGTCTAGCTAAACAGAAATCCCTCCACCCAGTCTTGGCGGATCCAGATAAACGAAAAGCCGCAAAATCAACTCCATTGGACTCCACAATGCCCATGTTCCGAAGAACCTCGTGGCAGCTATATAAGAAATCCTGGGGGTCCTCAGAAGAAGCTCCACTGAATGTAGCAGTGAAGAGCTTGGTGAACCTGTCCAGCCTCCACAAAGCATCTGCGGACATAGCCGCTCCATCACCGGCCTGTGCAACTACCCCCGGCTGAACTGCCGCAGCTGGCTGGCCCAGTGGAATCTGAGTTTGGGGAGCTACCTGTTCCGGAGTACGTGCAGGAGGAGTCTGGGCTCCTCCTCCCGCCTGGGAAGTGGCTGGTGCTACAGGAAGCAATCCTGCTCGGGTGACACTCTCCATGAAGCCCACCAACCGGACCAAAGCGTCCTGAAGAACTGGGGTAGCAATAAACCCCTCTGGGACCTGAGCTGGGCCCACCGGAACCGCTGCATCTGGGGCCGGAACCTCCTCCTCAAGGTCAACCTGGGGCTCCGCCACTGGTGCTGCTTCTTGGGGTTGAGCCCTGCCCCTACCTCGGCCCCTAGCATGGCCACGTCCTCTGCCCCTAGCGGGAGCTGTCGGGGGCTCGGACTGCTGATCGGTAGATGAGGAAGCGCGTGTTCTCGCCATCTGCGAAAGAACAGAGTAGAAATTCAATCAGCATTTAGAAACCAAACCGCACGACGAGAAAGAACAAATGAGAGATTTTTCCTAACACAATAGCCTCTGGGGAACAAGTACAGACGTCTCCGTACCGACCCCCCAGACTCTACTGAGTTTGTCCGTGAGTTGTGAGACCTATGTAACCTAGTGCTCTAATACCAACTTGTCACGACCCGAATTTCCCACCATCGGGATCGTGATGGCGCCTACTCGTGGTAGCTAGGCAAGCCAACTTATTTACCTTTCATTAATAAATAAATCTGTTAACAATCTATAGCATCAATAAGAAATATGGAATTTAATAATAATAATAGCGGAAGTCTAATTTATAAGTCTGAATCAAAACGAGGAATAGTCAACAATAGCCTCTACCCAAGATTTGGTGTCACATTACTCACGAACCACTAAGAATAAACTAAATACAAAGGTCTGAAAGAATTATAACAGTTGTCTGTCTCGAAAACAATGAGGCAACAGTCAAAAGGAAAACATAAAGAAGAGACGCCGGGCCTGCGGACGCCTGCAAGGCTACCTCAGTCTCGTGAATAGGAAAGTCTGCTCCCGAACTACTGCTGCTGCTGCTCCTCAAAACCTGGACCTGTGCAAAAATGCACAGAAGTGTAGCATCAGCACAACCGACCCCATGTGCTGGTAAGTGTCTAGCCTAACCCCGGCGAAGTAGTGACGGGGCTAGACTGGACATCACATAAACCTGTGCAGTTATAAATATACAGCGGGAATCGAATATCAAGTAATTAACAACAAGGGGAGGGAGACATGCTAAGGGGAGATACAATATTAACAGCAATCCAGAGTAACAGCTAAAACAGCTTAGGTTCACAATGAACAAAGAATCAATACTCAAATACAAACACATAGCCTCAATAACTGTTGCGGCGTGCAACCCGCTCCATAATTACTATTGTTGCGGCGTGCAACCCGCTCCACAAATACCACTGTTGCGGCGCGCAACCCGATCCTCAATATCATTTATCATGTATCATTGTTGCGGCGCGCAACCCGATCCTCATCATTTAAGTATCTGTTGCGGCGTGCAACCCGATCCTCAATATCATTTAACAGTCCGACTCCCCAAACAACAGTCACAATTAAGGGGCATAAAAATAAGCAAATATTTGACAAACATCCCGGCAAGGGAATAACCAACAACGCTTTCTCTTTCTTACTTTTCTTATCTTATAATTCACTCTACTATTTTGAGCCAACGCTCCGAAGAATCAAGTCATTTCGTATGATTTCAATATTCGTATTACAATTCGAGCCTATGCTCCCAGGAAATCAAATGATCATATTACCGTTCACATGCTATTCACAACATATAGAAATCCTCCAATAAACACGGAGTTCACAACCAAGTCATGATAATCNCTCGAACCTTACGATCTGCATAGCTCTTCTGCCTAGACTGAGCTGAACGAAGTCTGTCCTGAATGACCTTGACCTTCTCCAAGGCCTCCTGAACTAAATCTGTACCTATCAACCGAGCCTCTCCCGGCTCGAACCATCCAACTGGAGACCGACATCGCCTACCATACCACGCCTCATAAGGAGCCATCTGAATGCTGGACTGGTAGTTGTTGTTGTAGGCAAACTCTGCTAAAGGCAAGAACTGATCCCACGAACCTCCAAAGTCAATAACACAAGCCCGGAGCATATCCTCCAAAATCTGAATAGTCCGCTCGGACTGACCGTCCGTCTGAGGATGGAACGCTGTGCTCAACTGAACCTGGGTACCTAACTCCTGCTGAACCGCTCTCTAGAAGCGCGAGGTAAACTGCGTACCCCGATCCGAAATGATAGATACCGGCACACCATGAAGGCGAACAATCTCCCGGATATAAATCTCAGCTAACCTCTCGGATAAATAGGAGACTGCCACTGGAATGAAATGCGCTGACTTGGTCAGCCTATCAACAATGACCCAAATAGCATCAAACTTCTTCCGAGTCAACAGGAGTCCAGTAACAAAATCCATAGTAATACTCTCCCACTTCCACTCGGGAAGCTCAATCCTCTGAAACAGTCCACCAGGCCTCTGATGCTCATACTTGACCTGCTGACAGTTCAAACATCGAGCCACATACGCAACAATATCCTTCTTCATCCTACGCCACCAATAATGTTGCCGCAAGTCCTGATACATCTTCGCGGCGCCCGGGTGAATAGAATACCGAGAACTATGGGCCTCCGCTAAGATCAACTCTCGAATCCCATCAACATTAGGCACACAAACTCGCCCCTGCAATCTCAAAACACCATCATCATCATCTAAGGTCACCTTTGTGGCACCACCTCGCTGTACCGTGTCTCTCAGGACACACCAATGGGGATCATCAAATTGCCGATCACGGATACGCTCCAATAGAGAAGAACGAGCGACCATGCAAGCCAACACTCTGCTAGGCTCAGAAATGTCTAATCTCACAAATCGGTTGGCCAAAGCCTGAACATCTAAAGCAAGCGGTCTCTGGCTGACCGGAATATAAGCAAGACTACCCATGCTGGCGGACTTTCTACTCAATGCATCGGCCACCACATTGGCCTTACCCGGGTGATATAAGATAGTGACATCATAATCCTTCAACAACTCCAACCACCTCCTCTGCCTCAAATTCAAATCCTTTTGCTTAAATAAGTACTGCAGGCTCTTATGATCGGTGAACACCTCGCACGTCACGCAATACAAATAGTGCCTCCAAATCTTCAAGGCGTGGACAATGGCTGCCAACTCCAGATCATGCACTGGATAGTTCTTCTCATGAATTTTCAACTGCCTCGAAGCATAGGCAATGACCTTGCCATCCTGCATCAACACTGCTCCAAGCCCAACACGGGAAGCATCACAATAAACAGTATAGGGCCCTGAACCTGTGGGCAGAACCAATAGTGGTGCCGTAGTCAGAGCTGTCTTGAGCTTCTGAAAGCTCGCCTCACACTCCTCCGACCATCTGAACTGGGCACCCTTCTGGGTCAATCTGGTCATCGGGGCTGCAATAGATGAGAATCCCTCCACGAACCGTCTGTAGTGGCCTGCCAACCCCAAGAAACTCCGGATCTCTGTAGCTGATGCTGGTCTAGGCCAGTTCTTGACTGCCTCTATCTTCTTTGGGTCTACCTGAATACCCTCAGCTGATACAACGTGACCCAGGAATGCAACTGAACTCAGCCAGAACTCACACTTGGAGAACTTGGCATATAACTGACTATCCCTCAGAGTCTGAAGAACCACTCTAAGGTGCTGCTCGTGCTCCTCCTGGCTGCGGGAGTACACCAAAATATCATCAATAAAGACTATCACGAACATGTCCAAATATGGCCTGAACACCCGATTCATCAACTCCATAAATGCTGCTGGAGCATTGGTCAACCCAAATGACATAACCAGGAACTCGTAATGCCCATACCGAGTGCGGAAGGCTGTCTTAGGGACATCGGATGCCCTAATCCTCAACTGATGGTAGCCAGATCGCAAGTCAATCTTGGAGAATACCCTGGCACCCTGAAGCTGGTCGAACAAATCATCAATCCTCGGCAGTAGGTACTTATTCTTGACCGTTACCTTGTTCAATTGCCGGTAATCAATACACATCCTCATTGA
>NW_017671328.1:231474-306361 GCF_001879085.1 Nicotiana attenuata
TTCACATGTTATTCACAACAGCTAGAAATCCTCCAATAAACACGGAGTTCACAACCAAATCATGATAATCACATTATAAGGACTCACGGTCATGCTAGACACCAATGTATAGATACTCGTCACCATGCCTATACATCGTACTCGATCACATAGCAATTACAACAAGACTCAACTCCTATTCCCTCAAGCTAGGGTTAAACCAAACACTTACCTCAAAGCCTTGAAATCCACTTAATCCTCAACTATTGCTTTACCTCGCGGTTCCACCTCCAATTCGCTCGAATCTAATCACAAATTGCTCAATTACTTTAATAAACATTATATGAATCAATTTGGATGCATAAAAATGAGTTTCCCAAGTTTTTCCCAAAAATTCCAAAATCGCCCCCGGGCCCACGTGGTCAAAACTCGAGGTTCGAACCAAAATCCGGTTACCCATTCCCCCACGAGTTCAAATATATAATTTGTTTTGAAATCGGACCTTAAATCGAGGTCCAACTCCCCAATTTATGGAAAACCTAGGTTCCACCCAAAAACCCCAATTTCACCCATGAAAATCCTTGATTTCAAGTGGAAAACATGTTTAATGATGTTAAAAGTTGAAAGAATTAAGTAAAAATCAACTTACAAATGATTTGGGATGAAGTTTGCTCTTGAAAAATCGCCTATGGTGTTTGGGTTTTGAAAGAATGGTGAAAAGTGATGAAAATTCGACTAAGTATAAAATTTGCTGGGCCTCGGATATGGGAATTGCGAACCGTGGTTCGCAATTGCGAACAAAACAGGGCTGGGAATTGCGACATTCTTAGTTCGCATTTGCGAACCCATGTCTGGTGGCCAGGTTTCGCTTTTGCGAACATTCGATCGCATTTGCGACCAGGGCCACCTCGCATTTGCGAGCCAATGGATCGCATTTGCGATCCCAAGCCTTTTCCCCAGACTTCGCATTTGCGAAGTGTTGATCGCAATTGCGAAGCAATGCTCGCATTTGCGAGCTCGCAATTGCGAGTCTTCCCTTCGCATTTGCGAAAATTGCAGAAGCCAGTATACCAGATTTTTAAGACATGAGAAATGCAATCTGATGCCTATCCAAAACTCACCCGAGCCCTCGGGGCTCCAAACCAAACATGCATACAACCTCAAAATATCCTACGGACTTGCTCGTGAGATCAAATCGCCAAAATAACATCAAAATCATTGAATCAAGCCTCAGAACACATGATTTTTTCTTCTAAACTTCATAAACTTTCAAACTTGGAACTTATAGTCCGAAACACGTCAAACGACGTCCGATTTCGACCAAACTTTACAGAAAGCGCTTAACACATATTTAAGACTTGTACCGGGCGTCGGAACAAAAATACGAGCCCGATACCATAGTCTTTTAATCAATTTTCATTTCCATTTTCCTTGATAATTTCAGAAAAACAATTTCACGAAAAAATTCATATCTCGGGCTCTAGGCCTCGGAATTCGATTCCGGGCACATGCCCTAGTCCCATATTTTTCTACGGACCTTCCGGGACCATCCAATCTTGGGTCCGGGTCCGTTTACCAAAAATACTGACCAAAATCAACTATAATCATATTCATATCAAAATTCTTCAAATTTTTCATGGAATTAACATATTTCAACCTAACAGCTTTCTGGCTACGCGCCCGGACTGCGCACGCAAATCGAGGCAAGTAAAAAAATGAGATTTTTAAGGCCTCGAAAGCACGGAATGGATGAGGAAATAGGTGATGACCCTTTGGGTCGTCACACTACTTCCATAAAATTAGACCTATGTGTTTCTTGTTTTCAGCATGTCTGCCTCTATGTAATTAGACCTATGTCTATTTGTTCCTCAACTAGCTTGATTTTTATCCTGTTTTAAGTGTTCATCCTTAACAAACTCCTGATTAATTCATGATTCGTGTGCTCTCAACTTTGTTACCTTTCTGTATGATTGTCTGATCCCAGTATGTTGTTCTCTGATTGATATATGCTTGTATGTTCACCTAGTAATAGCTAATGGATTAAGGCCATGTGAAACCTTGTTCAAACTAATTATTACTCTGCCCTGTTTGTTGTTAATTGCTGGAGTTCAGGGCTGAACTCCTTCTGCTAAATATGTGCTGCTTGTGGTTCTTATAATCTGGTAATTTGCTTCTATGCACTTCTGAAATCCAAACTATTTTTCGAAAACAAAACTGTCTTCTATCTTCATGCATTTTTTTCAACTCTTACTCTTAGTTAACTAGGGTCCTGCCACCCCAAGGTGAGCACTGCTTAGGGTCCATGATACTCCTCTGAACTCTGACACATTGGGGTTGGTTTCTAATCCTTTATGAACTGCTTTGGAACATTTGTTCTCTAGTGTGAGCACTGCCCTGGGTTCTCGAAGCCCTTGGGAACTTTGACACACTAGGGATTTGGGTTCTTGGTATTTTGCCAATGGTTACTGTGTATCTCTGAGCTTTGGAGCTGTTATGGTATGAAGACCTGGGTTATCCGGATGCATTGGGCGTGCTGCAGGCCTCCTATAATTATATTTTGTTATTCATTCATTTGCTTATGGTCTGTAATAATTATTTTGTAATAACGATAGGGTATAGTGAATTGGGGAAAACTGGGCCTAATTTAATGTTTGCATGAGAATGGGATAGAAAACCTGCTTTAGGTGCATGTTTTCTTTCAAATATTTTCAATACTATATGTTAGATATCCTGCCTATAGGTTATTTATTTATTCAGTTATATTCCGTTACTGCATGCAGTAGATAACACGCCTATAGGATTTAATTTGTTCAACATGTCTTGATCCATTTTTTAGATGTTATGCCTATAGGATCGAAATAATTCTGAATATCTTTTCAAGATTCACACTACTGCATTTACATACCATGCCTATAAGGCTATCAAATTAATTTTCTGCATTTAAATACATGCCTGCAAAGTTTCCAAATCAGTTCTGCACTTTCAAAACCACGCTTATAAAGTTTTAAATCACTTCTGCACTTAGATATCATGTCTATAGGAAATTTCAGAACTACTTCTGCATTTAGATACCATGTCAATTGGAATTTTCAGAATCATCTCTGCATTTAGATACCATGTCTATAGGAAATTTCAGAACTACTTCTGCATTTAGATACCATGTCAATAGGAATTTTTAGAATTCGTCTACACTTAGATGTCATGCCTACAGGGTTTAAAAGATAAAATCAGCCTACTAAAATTAGTAACTGTTTACAGCTAAGACATCAGGTTTATAAAATGCTGTCCGGATATCACTTAGGCAATCTTGTAAGTTAATTGGATTCTGGGTTTAAAATTGCTATTTTCTTGCTGCTTAAAATCTGCCCAGATTCAGGAAGTAATAAAATCAGTAGGCAAACTGATTAGGTATCTACTGCCCCGCCTTAATGAAACTGCTGCATATTTTGTGTTCATCTAGATATCCTGCTATAGGACTTTAAATCGTTTAAAACTGTTTGTTTGAGGTGTGCAATTGTTTGTTTATTTGTGGAGGTAAATATGAGCCCTTAATTGCATCTTTATGTGATAGTCCTACTTGACTTTTTGTTTGTTGCTTAGTTTTCTTCTTTTAAAACAACATAAATGAGTCTAGAACTTCCTTAAATAGAGGTCCTAAACACCCCCACGACCACATGACGGGTAGTGCATGCATAAGGCATGTACTGGATACTATTAGAACGCTTAGGTAACAATATTAAGGGGAGGGTAATCGGGTAGTAAAGGATATGATGACCTATGCGCTAATGCTATGTGTAGCACCTCAACTTGGGGACAATTACCAAGTGTTGCACAGAAGTGCTCCTATAGGCTAATAAACCAAGGACCCCCTTTACTCCTTGTTTTAAAAGTAATGTCTGTTTGTTTAAATTACTTTATTTCCTTATAAGACTAATTCGCTTAAGTTGAGTTTGGCCAGGACCCACCATTGTGGACCTTGAGGGGTGCCTAACACCTTCCCCTCAAGGTAATTTCGAGCCCTTACCCAATTTCTGGTGATGTAAACTAGTTCATGAGTTATTTGCTCTAGGTGCGTTAGGCCGTTAGGTGGCGACTCTTCAAATCTCATACCCAATTCCCAAAAGAAAAAGGCGTTGTCCCAAGAATATCGAAACTCGGACTCCGCGAGGAAAAAGGGGGCGTGACAATGACATTAAATATTTTTGTTAATATTATTAATGTTCTTACATTATAAGCGCATGTGTTTTTAGTTTTAGTCTTATTGATTAGGTTAATACTAGAACACAAAAAATAGGGCAGATTAACATAAATAAAAATATGATAAAAAAAACATAATACATAAAATCTACAACATAAAATAAAAACTACACTTAAAACAACCATGTGTTTGTTTAGTCACTATCGCCCATTATTTTCTGCTTCAACCACTGAAATTTCTCTTGCAACCGATTATTTTCTTCTTCTGCCTCTTTTAGTTGCTCCTTCACTGCTGCAAGTTATTCTTTGAGTTTCCAGATCTGTATTTCATACTCCCCGGTACGATTCCAAAGGTTTAGAAAACATGATT
This sequence comes from Nicotiana attenuata, assembly GCF_001879085.1. Taxonomy (NCBI): domain Eukaryota; kingdom Viridiplantae; phylum Streptophyta; class Magnoliopsida; order Solanales; family Solanaceae; genus Nicotiana; species Nicotiana attenuata. The sequence continues at coordinate 236,021 of NW_017671328.1, forward strand.
TCTAGTATTCCTGGTTAATGGGTTCATCATACCATTCTTCAAAACCACATTGATTTTCATCCTACAAATGGTGATGATAACAAACGAATATTAATGAACATGTTATAAATAATCTATTAACCATCATAAATTTTAATATTAATAACTCACAACTTGTTTACACATCCAACGTCTGCACCCTAGATTGCAAGTTGACCAACATGGATTCAAAATCGCACGTTTGCCACAGTTACACCTAGGTACGTCATTGCGTCCAGACATATCGTATTACTTGAACTTGAAAATTTATGGAAAACTGTATTCTTTGTTTGGTTAAGAAGTGATGATCCGCAAAGAAAAATATAAAATGCACGGGATTTTTAGAGGTTAGAATGAGTGATTTTAGGTTGCATAACGCATATTGTTGATGCGCCATGTTTCACGTACAAAGGATTCTTTACGGCACAAGTGCATGCGGGCTTTTTCAGGTCGACAAGACAAGAACATAACGCATTTTGTTGATGCACTATATTTCAGGTAAAAAGGATTCTTTACAGTACAAGTGCGTGCAGGCTTTTTCAGGTCGACAAGACAAGACATATAATGCATATTGTTGATGCGCAATGTTTCATGTTCAAAGGATTCTTTAAGGTATAAGTGCGTGCAGGCCTTTTCAGGTCGAAAAGACAAGGCGCACAACGCATATTGTTCATGCGCCATGTTGAACTACCTCCTATTTGGTTCTTTTTAAGTTGAGCCAAATTTCCAGTTATTCATTGCAATAACCGTTTTAAAAATACCACTTATATTTAATAAGTGGTTTAAGAAGAGGCAAAAGGGTGAAGGTAGTTCAAAAGATCCAGATGGAACACGTCATAACACAATTGATCCCTACCTTGAAAAAAACATACTAGGTTGCTATATTGATTTGGTGGATGACAAGTGGTATGGTGTTTTATGTCCCTTAGAAAATAAGCCTATCAATATATATATTCATCACAAAATTGCAGGGCACATTATTGAGGGGGAAGAGCATTCTACAAAGTCTGAAGGTATGCGAATTTGTGGTAAAAAACTACAATAGCTTCCCCTATACTCAAAAAGGTGTGATTATGAAGTATTATGCCATTGGCATGGGCTAGTTGTACCACAAGCATTGTCTGCAATGTTCCAAACTAACACACGCAAAGATAAACCAAAAGTTATTCGGCATTTGATGAAGGAGATTTTAAAGGTTGAAAAGGCACTACCCGTTTATCATGCATTGGATGATCTTAACTACCTCCAAGGAATGAATGATCAACATTGGGCTTTATTAGAGGATGAAAAATTGCATAGAGACCTTGATTATCCTGTATTCTCGACAGTTGTTGAGTGGGAGAGACTACCAAAATTTCTACCGTAGACGTTGGATGTAGGAGTGCCATATTATTTTAGAAATTAAGCAAGTGGTCTTATTGATAATAGCGATGAAATACGAGAAATATGTGTCAATTGGGGCCCAGATTATGATGCCCTCAGTCCGGACGGATGCGAACAAGACGTTGACGAAGAAGATGAAGACAATGGCAATAAAGAGACCGACGAAAGTAACGATGGAATAGTGCCCGTAGTGACGATAATGGCGAATGAAAATCGTTATTTATGTCTTCAAGTTATTTTTAAGTATTGTATTGAATCTTCAATGCTAAATGTCAGTTAAGAATATTGGAAACATAATTCTATTTCATTAATATTGCAAGCACTCACCTTTACAGACACTTAATACAACTAAATATACTGCTACAAAAAACTATATTTATGCTTGAAAATTACCAACATTGGATGAACTGCCACCGGGAGCTGAATTCCCACCGATTCCCAAACCGACTGTAGGACATTAATGGCGATTATGTCCTGTTTGGGAATATATACCAAATTTATGCGCATATACGGAATCACTAACATCCATTTGGTTTCGTATGCGCGTTTTTTTCACTTGCCGGCGACACACAAAATCCTTGTTACACACCATTTTAAATGGTTCCGACGGTCAATAATGCTCAGAACTCACTGGTTGGAAGTGGCCGCTATAGGTATTTGTGTATGCAGCAACACTGTATTCTTTATCAATCTCGTCACTGCAAACTCAGCATGTTGAAAGCACTTCATGGCATGTGAGCATGGCAAGTGATAAATCGACCATTTCCCACATGAACATAATCTCCTAGATTAATTGATGGTGTGGGTGATATTATCGGAGTTTTGATGCAAACTGGTGTAAACTTCAAAAATATTTCGATCGCTGCAATATTGCAAATATGTATGCCACTATGTCCGCTTCTTATATTTCTCAAATCATTTCATTGGATGTGGAATAAATTGAACACCTATTTCCAATAAGGACGATGCACTGTGGGATCTTTCAACAACCCTCTACACCAGCTGCTTGAATGACATCCGCACTATGGCAGTGACAAGCAATCCGCGGGCAGACTTCAACAACCCGTTGAAAGACTCTAACACATTTGTGGTCAAAATTCCCCATCTTATGCCACCATCCTTATGCAAAGTCCATTTATCAAGCTCATTTCTCATCAACTAATGATAAGATTCTTCGTCTTCTTTCCTAATTAATTCCATTTGCATTCTGAATTTACATTCTTGATGGTCTGTTCCAGTCATCCACATTAAATCATGTAAGCTCTTCTTCGGATGAGCCAACTGGAAGTTGACCTTCAAGTGCCTAACATAGTAATAGTGCTAGGCGTACGACTCCTTCCATGCATCTAAAGTCTGCACAGAACTTAAAATCCCACCACGACGATAAGATATTAGACATACCTGAACACGGTCTCACAATATGCTGCTTCAAGTGTTTTAAAAACTATATCCAAGTTTCTTGACTTTCATTGGCACACATAGCAAGTGAGAGGGGAAATATTCTTCTTTTAGCATCTATTGCAATAGAAATCAACATATTTAGATCATACTTTCCATAAATATGTGTGCTGTCTATGGAGATTACCGGCCGACAATGAACAAAATCGTCAATGGATGATTTAAATACCCAGAACACATATCTGAATATGTATTCTGGTATGTTAGGACTCCGATCAAACTTCCATTCAACAACAGTCCTAGGGTTAAAGTGTTGTAAAGAAGCCATGTACCTCGATAGAGCGGCAAATGAATTATCCCAATTGCCGTAAACAATCTCAAACGAATGTTGATAAGTGGGGATTTTGACTACTTATTTGCATCTTTTGACTTTCATTTTAGTGCAAAAATATTGAAAGGTATTCTCGATAATTGATGAAATATGCTTAAATGCAGGAGTATTGAGAAATGAGCCAAAAATATGGAATCCAACTCAAAAAGGAGTAATATGGACTTAAGGACAAAAAGCAGGAAAAAAGGGCTAATGTGCGGACCGCAAAATTCCTTCTGCGGCCGCAGAATGCAAAGGAAATCCAACAGAGCCCAAGAGCAATGTGCGGACCACACAATTATTGTGCGGCCACAAAAGCTATGCTACATTTTAAGTTCAGAGAAGTCCCAGTTCATGCATCAAGATATGCGGCCGCAAAAGTCAGCCAGCGGCCGCAAAAGTCAGCCAGCGGCCGCACTCAGATTTGTGCAGTCAACAGAAAGGGCTTGTGCGGCCACACCAGGAAATGTGCGGACCGCAGAATACTCCAGATGTGACTGCATCCCAGAATTATGCGTCCGCAGAACAAGCTCCTGCCAAGAATGAAGAAGAACTGCGGACCGCACATGGAATTGTGCTGCCGTAGAACCTCCGAAGGGCAATTTTGTCTGAAAATTCCAACTGTGTATAAATAGTCTTTTTTGACGAAATTAGGTTAAGTTTTGAATATCTGAAAGTTTGTAGCCGTTTTTCTTTACTCTTTAGGGAAACTTTATCATATCTTGTTATTTTACTTTGGATTTTCATCTATTTATCTTTCAATATGAGTTTAATCATCTCTTCTTCTTTATTTCTTCATCACCCACTATGAGTAGCTAAATTTCTAGCTAGGGTTGTGAACTAACCCTAGTGTGGGTACCTAATGGGTGTTTGATTTAGGGCTTATTTATGGTTGGGTGTGTCGCGCCCCCTTTTTCTCGCGAAATCAGGTTTCGACATTTCTGGGACAACTCCTTTCCTTTTGGGATGGGGTAAGGGATTTGAAGAGTCGCCACCTAACGGATTAAGGTGCGTTAGGGCACCTAGAGTAGTTAACTCATAAAACTAGTTTACATTACCAGAGATCGGGTAAGGGCTCGAAATTACCTTGAGGGGAAGGTGTTAGGCACCCCTCGGGGTCCACAACGGTGGGTCCCGACCGAACTTAAATTAAGCAAATTAGTATTAAAAGGGGAGAAAAACAAATTAGATAGATAGAATATTCAACTTATTTTTACACAGGAGTATATAGGGTGGTCCTAAGTTTTTTAGCCTATAGGATCATTCCATGCAATGCTTTGCAACTCCCTCAAGTCGGGGTTTTACTCATAGCATTAGCGCATGGACTATCATTTCCTTTACTATCCAATTACTATCTTTCAGTTGTTACCTAAGCGTTCTAATAGCTTCTAACTCGTGCCTTATGCGTGCACTACTCGTCCCTTACCTATGGTCCTGGAGGTATTTAGGACCTCTATGTAGGGTGATTCTAGACTGACCTATGTTTCTTAAAAATGAGAAAAGCTAAGCGAAAAACAAAATTCAAATAGGACTATCATGTAAGGAGCAGACAAGGGCTCATATTAACCTCCACAAGTAGACAATAAATGCACACAATTAAATCAACGGATTTTGTTAATTTAGGATCCTATAGGTAGGATATCTAGATGAGCAGAAACAGAATGCAAGACAATATTTTTATTAAGGCGGGCACCGGGACCTATCAATTTGCCTACTGATTTTATTAAGCTTTGAATCTGGGCACTTTCAGGCAGTAAGACATCACAGTTTTAGACCCCAGAATCATTAATAACTCTTCAAATTTGTCTAAGTGATGAACAGAATCCCTATAGGCATGGTATCTACAACTGTTAGTTATAGACCTAATTACTGATCTAAACTCGTAAGGACAGGTTTTATCCCTTTAGATCCTATAGGCATGCTTTCTAAGTTGCAGAATTAATTTAACTCCTATAGACATGATTTCTAAGTGTTGACTTGATTTAAACTCCTATAAACGTGATCTCTAAGTTTATAAACTGATTTCACCCTACATGCATGATATCTATTAGTTTAAATCCTATAGACATGATTTCTAGGTTTGAAACTGATTCCTTTTATTCCTATAGGCATGATATCTAAGTTGAAGCTGGTTTTATTTCCTATTGGCATGAAATCTATTAATCACATGAGGGCAGAATTTTAAGCACATTGCCAGGAAAGTTTATTAGTTCATGCAAATAAGATCCTGTATACATGATCACTAATGCACGTTGAGATTGGAAATATATGTGGATCCTATGAACATGGATTTCTAATGAAGAATTAGAAAAATACCTATAGGCAGTGTCTCTAGTATGCCAAAAAATGTGAAAATGCAGAGTCACAAACATGTCAGGAAACATCCTATAGGTTGGATCTCTAAACGAGTAGTAACATTCACATAATCAACACAATAATCCTATAGGTAGGATTTCTACCCGAGTTTTAAACAAAGATATAGAACCCCCATCCAGCTCTTACTAATAAATCCCAGATCGGTTTATTACAGAAATTATTACATGATTATTGCCCATAATGAATATATTACATAACAATATCCATTACACTATAGGGAGCATTCATAGGCCTAATATAAACCTGGGAACCAGGCCTTCAAACACAACAGCTCTGAAATAATAGCAGTGATCCATTCACAACACCTTAAACCAGGCTTCCAATGTGTCAAAGTTTCCAAAGAGCCTCAGGGACCCCGGGCAATGCTCACACTAGAATCACACATTCAACACAAAATTCATTAAAGATTGGAAAACCAGCCCCAATGTGTCAGAGTTCAAAGGAGTCTCAGGGACCCTAGGTAGTGCTCACACTGGGGGTGGTGAGAACCTAAATAACTAAGAGTAGAAGTTTGAAAACCAGTACATAGAGGGTAAGGGGGAACATGTTTAGAAATCAGTACATACAGAGTAACAACAGGATTGCACCAAGGAACAAACAAAATTCATGTTCAGCATATAGTTCGAACAAGTTTGCATTTTGATTAGGCTAGATGCTAATATTAAACAATTATGGCTTAAGCACAGAAACAATTAGTAAACAAACAGGACACATGAAGTAGACATACATTGATCACATATTTCTAGCAAAGTTTAGAACATGAACTGAATTAGGAAGAGTTTCATATTTTTGAAGGTAGCTTAGCTTAACATCATCACTAGGTGGAATCAGGTAGTCACATAGCAAATAGGATCATGCTGGGAATTTAAACAGGTTAATCAAACAATGCATAGAGAAAGGCATTGCAAAGGTTAGGGCATACCAGTTGAGAAGAAAGAAAGTAAAGATGCAGTAATAGCTAGGTTTCAGAAAAATTTGGCCTTGGCTTTCAGCCGGCCAAATAATAGCCACTTAGCATAGAAATCAGAACAGGAGAAAGAGAGAGAGCTTAAGTTTTTGTAGTGAGAATAGGAGAGTTCGAGTGTTTTTTAAAGGGGAAACGGGAAGGGCTTAAATAATGCTCAATGAGGAGACAAATAAGGTAATGCATTAGTCCTACACAAATAAGGCATGAGAATAACATCACAATCAATCAGAGTCGGCTTCAATCAATTAACACGACATAACAATATAAAATCAGGCTAGTACCACTTAATTTAGGGAAAGCATTATATGGAATCAATTAGTATCTAAGAATGAGGTCAAATAAAGTAAGAACTAATTCTACAATCAACTAGGAGTCAGAACACAAAATCAGCCAGTAGTACGGGTACACAAGTAAGGTAAGAACAAGTAAGAACTTAATAAGGAAATACAGGTACTAAATTCAAACCCTTATTTAGGCAAGTAAATCAATTAACACTTTAATTAACAGAGCTAAGGTAAATGAGCAAGAACATATAGATAGAATCAGTAAGAAAAATGAAATAACAATCGGAAGCATAATTTTAGGGTAGTAAAATAAGTTAAAATAATCAAAGGAAGGTAACATGCATATGGACAGCTATAGGAAAGCAAACTACACAAATCAAGTATCGGGAATCCCGTGGCGCTAGTAAGTTTCTTGTTCTTCTTGTTGTTGCTGATTTTTGGGTGGTTCCAGCTTGTGTGAGAGGTTGTTTTAAGTGGTTTATGTTCTGTAAAATACTCTCCCATGATTTTTATATCAACCCTAGGTTATTTCAAGTCTTGCAAATGGATTACACCATATTTCAACATCAAAAGTGAAGAATAACACCTCTTTGAGGTTGTGTTGTCATTGAGGATAGTTGTGGGCTGTTTTGTGCTGAAATTTCAAGTTGTTGCTACTGTATAAGGTGAGTTTAACAGCCTACTAATTGTGCTTAAGCTTGCTTGTATGTTGGTTAAGTTGTTAGGATGATAAACTACAAGATAATACTTGGATTAGCTTAAGTCACTTCTATGGTGTTGTATCACCACTGAGGGCTGTTGTAAGCTAAATATAACTTGGATTTCGACTTGAAGCTACTGTAGGAGGTACGTGTATTGTGTTATTGCAGGTTCTTAAGGTTATCTTGATGTTGATTAAGTTAAATGGTTAGACTAGACATGAATTAGTGAATAAAGTTTCTAATTGAAGATAGTTGGAGTTGTGGATTGTTTCCTTTGTTATAAATATATGGTATAAGGGTGGAATCATTGATGAACTAATTCATTATCATTTTAATGATGCTGTTATGTTAATGTAAGAAGTCTATAAAGGGTGATATGGGTTATACGGATTCCAATCAGAGCTTGCCACTCGTCGTGAAGTAGTGTGACTTGTTGTTGTTATATAGTGTCTTGTTATTGATATTTATATGTTGATGGATTTCTCTGGTTGTTGTTGTTGGTACATGGTATTGGAGGAGGCCCTTGTTACACGGGAGATGCTGCCCGAATTTACGTAAATGAGCTACTAGCTTAAGTTACAAACATAGCCTTTGCTCAGCACTGATTTTGAATCTCCTTATACTATGATAGATTGAGTTAACTTGTTTGAAGAGTTTCTTGGAAGGGATTAAGGACTCAACGGGTTTAAGGTATGTTAAGGCACTTCCTTCTTTCTTTTGGCATGATGTAAAGTGAAATGAATATGCTACTTCATAACGGATCTACTCCTAGCAACTAAGGTTGTCCATGTTGTTATTTCCTTATAAAATTATTCTAAGCAAGTGTGTATGATCCTCGAATCCTACTAAGGTTCATATTGAGGGTACGGATGTCCATAATGTTCTTAAGTCACTCCAAAAGGTTTAGAAGGTGATTCTATGATTCTAGCATGCATTATATATAGTATCTATTTTACTCTACCAAGCCGCGCTATAGTCGGCCGGGTAAGGCACCTATTGTTCAACCACTGATCAGTTGGGTTAACCGAGCTCCACGTGGCCGGGTACGATTCAACCGAGCCTTATGATGGCCGGGTATGTTTTTACCGAGTCCTCTTTGAGGCCTGGTATGATATGATGATGATGCCCACAGAGGCGTATATTTTTAAGAGTTTATGTATGTATGTGTGTGTATATATATATATATATATATATATATATATATATATATATTATGCATTTCATGTCAGTAGCCCCCAAAGGCACTCAGATGTTACAGGTTGTATCTCCTCTATCTCTCTTTACATTACTGTTCTTGTTTATGCTTTCCTGCCTTACATACTCGGTACTTTATTTGTACTGACGTCCCTTTTGCTTGGGGACGCTGTGTTTCAGGCCCGCAGGTCCCGATTGATAGGTTGACAGTCTTCCTAGTAGGCTATCAGCTCAGCGGAGGTGTTGGTGCACTCCACATGCTCCGGAGTTGCCTATTTGGTCAGTATGCTTTAGATATGTATTGATTGGTATGGCGGGGCCCGTGTCCCGACCTTTATGATTTTATGTACTCTTAGAGGCTTGTAGACAGATGTCAGGTGTATGGATACTTGTTTGGCCTTGTCGGTCTATGTTTTGAGTTTACAAATGGTCATGTCGGCCTTATAGACCCGTATGTCACATGTATAAGTTTGTATATCATGTTGGAATCGTCATATGCTGAGTATTCCCTTATGCTTTATTCTTGTTATCTCATGACGGGTTTTCTGGCTCATTTACTCATGATAGTATGATAAGAAAGATATGTTACATCGGTACTCGGTTGAGTAAGGCACCAGGTACCCGTCGCGTCGTTTCGGTTTGGGTCGTGACAAAAGTGGTATCAGAGTAGTTCTGTCCTAGGGAGTCTACAAGCTATGTCTAGTAGAGTCTTGTTTGTGGGTGTGTAGTGCACCACACTTATAAGTAGGAGGTTGCAGGGCATTTAGGAGTGTCACTCTTTATTCTTACTCTAGATCGTGTGGTAGAGCTCAATTGTAAGAATTCAAACTTCTAAATTCTATTTTATTCGTAACATAATGATACCTCATCCAAACAGATAGTTGGTAAGAGATTAAATGTTGCTGTGGAAGAGTTGAGTCAATGGAACTTGATTTTGCATCATGCTTATGATGAGTAAATGTAAGGTATTCAGTAGATTATGTGTGTACTAAGACGCGTAAGTTTCTTGATAAGGAGGCCTAAGGCATGAATATCTTTCCACCCATATGGTTTAAAAATCAACAAGAGAGTCAGAAGTTAGATACAAGTTTCAACAAGTAAAAGGAGCAAGGTGGCGAAGGTTACGAGGTACCAGTTAGTGAAGGTTTTGAGTTTTTACAATTCAGGCAGAGAAATATTATATATTCTGAGTTACCTTCAACACTAACAGAGGTAAGTACAGTTGGTCACGCCCATCTCAGTATGTCCTATGGGAGTTGACAGATATAGTTTACGAGAAGAAGGGGATAGCAAGATCCAATTGGGTCTAGAATAACCCAAAATGGCAGATGGATTATTATCATAAGCTAACATTTCCAAAGGATAAATATATATTTCAAAGGTGGTAATAATTCTCCTTATGAGACACCCCGATGGTGCGATATAGAATAGTACATTTAGATATGAATACTAGAATGTCTGGAAAAATTTAGAAGATTGACACAGGAATCCTAGAAGGGATAAATACTTACCTTTGCATGGCTCCCGTTCCTAGTAAAGAGAGAATGCTAGGTGACCTAAAGAGCCAGTGAGATAAAGCAAGGGGAGCTAAAAGTGAAAGAATGTATTGTTGAAGTTATCAGAATAAAGTGATAGACAGAAATATTAGCTGGAGAATAAGAAGAGAGTAATTGGACTTTTTAAAAATGGGTCAAATATGGATAAGAACCATATTATCCATTTAGAAAATGGATAACCAATGAGTAACCAATGGATCTAACTTTTACATTTGTAAAGCCTCAAATTGGGGTTCCTCAAATTAGGGAAACTAAGAATTCTTCCAAAAGTGATCATATACAAGAAGTCATGAATAATATGGATAACCCACATTATCCGCCGTTAACCCGTTTTTTATCCGTATTAAATATGGGTCGGGTCGGATAATTGATCCGTTTTTATTACCCGTTTTCAACCCGAACCATATACGATCCGACCCGCCCGTTTGCCACTCCTAATCACGACCTTTTAATCGAATTATATTACTGTATCAGCTATAGTTCCGTCGTATCATTTTATATTGCACTACACTATTTATAGACTAGCTTTGTAAATGGGTTGACACTCTCACATCTTTCATGTAGTTTTTTGCATGAGTCATGCTTTTTAAATGAGAGCCTCCTTACTTTATAAAAAGAATATTGCTGTCGTTTTCCATACACATCTTTTTGTGTAGATGTAACTATAAAACTATTGCTTTTTATGTCATTTTTGAATGTACAAATCCTACTTTAGGTTGACACATCAACGTTGAATTTATACCGAAATTAAAATGTACCATTCTTTTTTACAAAAGTGTGTAAAAGAAATTTAAGCTTTCAATTCATTATAACGTAATAAGTGTAGTTAGAGATCTTTATAAATCATATAACCTCACACTATAAATATGAGATGATAAATGACTCGATATGCTCAACCCGCATAATTCTGTTTTGCCCTTACACGTCAAATTTATACGTGTTGATGATGAGTTATAATTTCAGGAATGAAAGTTTTTCTTTAATAATAAAAAGAAAATAAATGCTGCTTTCCTCAACACACTAGGGAACGGTTAAGGTTTGTGAGCAAATGCCAAATAGAAATAGAAGTTGCCCCAAAATCAGATACTACTTCTTTTCCTTACACGTATATGACACATGTATAAATTGCAAGAATGACTCATGCTCCAATACTCAAAATTAAACAACAAAAACCCCCCATTGCATAAACAACAGAATACTATTCAGGGAAAAAAATTAGAGGAGAATGCATCAAATCTCACAAACAGTTCTAAACTTTCATCCTCTCATAGCCCCAAATTGCTTTCCACTTTCTTCAAAAGACACCTGCTATATGATAAAAGCATCCCAAGTTTAAGAAAGAAAAAAACTTTAAAAGTTAGGACTTTTTGTTGTATTTATTTAATTTTTTTTGCAACCAGCTATTCCATCCGTTCCAATTTATATGAACTTATTTGATTGTGCGCGAAGTTTAAGGAAAAAAATAAAAAATTTAAAATTTGTGGTCCTAAATAAGTCAAGAAGGGATCCACTTTTCATTAAGGATAGAATTGTAAGTTTAAGCTAAATTCTTTCCTAATTTAGAAATGGGTCATTCTTTTTAGAACGGACCAAAAAGTAAATAGGATCACATAAAGTGAAACGGAGAGCAAGGTCATTCTTTTTAGAACGGACCAAAAAGGAAATAGAATCACGTAAAGTGAAACGGAGAGCAAGTACATTTATTCGTCTTCCGAATAAGAGGTACAAGAGGTCTGAGGGAGCTATAACTACACATTACCCCGTTCTGATTTGAAGATAGACTATCCTAGTAAAGCTGTGGATTGGCTCATCAAAAAGGCTAAACCCGCCATTGATGAACTAGCTGAGTTACCCGCCTGGAAACCCACACTTGGTTCTGTTTCTGTATCTGCATCTGCTGCAAACACTAGTAATCTTGAACAAGACCAATCTCAAGATGAGAACTTTACATTCCACCAAGAAAATGCTACTACTAATTTGTTTGATAATGCTGCTGGCCCTTCTAATAAAAGGGCAATGGCAACTCTGCGGAATGAAACCAATACTAGTGGTAGCTTTCTGCCTCCATCTTTAGAATCTGATGCTATTGCTGATACTATTAAGTCCTTTTTCCCAATGGGTTCTTCAACAGCAGCAAATTCTTCAGCTATGCAGTTTCAGAGCTTCCACCAAGAGACTAACAATATGTTGTCAAGAACCAGTAGCCAGAACCAAGATTTGAGGCTCTCTTTACAATTTCAAGATCCTATTTTGCTGCACCACCAAAACCAGCAAGCTCAACACCAGCACCAACACCAACACCAAACCAACAATCATAGGGAAGAGCTTCAAGCACAAGTAGGCCACTTTACCCCACTTGGGTTTGACAGCTCAGGCTGCTGGTCGTCTATGCATCAGCAGCAGCAACCAGTTGGGAGGGTGCAAAGACTTGCTTCTTGGAATGATAATAGAGACACTACTGCCCAAGGTGGTGGGTACTTGTTCAATTCACAACCAGGGCAGCCGCCGCTGCTGCAGCAGCTATTTGGCGGCCAAAATCAGTTTTATACACAGAGGGGACCCCTTCAGTCCAGTAACACACCTTCGGTTCGAGCATGGATTGACCCAACATCATCCGCCATTGCAATTGCCTCAGCTGATCAAGCAGTATTACCCATGTATCATCATCCATCCACAATTCCTCCTGGTTATGGATTTGCCTCTGAAATAGGCGGATTCTCTGGGTTTCGTATTCCTGCTCGAATCCAAGGTGAAGAAGAGGAGCACGATGGTATATCCGATAAGCCATCCTCTGCTTCCTCTGATTCTCGCCATTGAGTTTGGCTCCAGCAAAATTCTCTCTTTATCCGCTGACAGGTAATCATTTCAACAGTTGGTCAACTCTTAAATCTTGTTTGTGATTCCATTTCATTCTTGAAATGTTGTTCACTGTTGCATTGAGCTCAATTTGCAGGATTTTCTTTACTTGAATGAAATTGGAAACATACAGAAGTCATGCTGTAAGAGAGCCTGGAGCTGAGAGAGTTCATTATCGAGTCTGATTCAATGGCAAATGCACCGTGTCGAAATGAACCCTGATCATATTTTCAGGTGGTTCTTCGATTCGGTCTAATATTATTAGTTATTAAAATGTTCTTGCTTTCCGTTGTTGTGTAATAGAGCTTTTCAAGCTCAACTGCTACTCTAGGAGTGATATGTGTTTAGACTTTTCATGTTGCTGCTGTTTGCTTTTATTTCATGAATTAAAGACTTTCAAGCTAGAATTGGTAATGTTCTATTAACTATTTTCAAGTATTGTAGAACTATTTGCTCTTAGTAATAAGGCATTCTTGAATGTGATTGAGTTCCTAGATAACTTGATTGCTGTTTACATTGATTTGGGTTGATATTGTTGCCTTTCCAATTTTAAATTGTGAATGGCAGGGAAAAAAATGAGATTGTTTTCCCTGTTTACAGAAAAAGGGTCAATTTTTCATTTAGGTGAAAGAGATCTTTGTTTTATTTGGTAATTGCTTTACCACTTTCTGATAAAAACAGTTCATGTTTCAACCAACTTCTCAAACCCTCAAAAGGAATTGAAAGAAATACTTACATGGTCTTTTTAACATCCCTATCACTGCTAGGATTTTTGGGAGCATATTAAAAGTTAAGTCATTTTCTATGAACAGTTGGAGTAATTAAGGTGGGTTTGAGAGTGGTAATCTGAATGCTACCTTCAGCTTTAAACTTCCTTTTAGTGACTCCCATCACCTATATTAGCTGTCTTAGCTTTTATGGTATAGATCATTAGATTGCAAGACTAACCTTTATAGATATATAAGTTTTGAAAACTTCACCTACCTAATTTCCTAACATTGAAGGGTTTGGCAGCCATTCAAGTCCTTTTTTTTGTGTGTGTTGGGGGTTTTGGGGGGGGGGGGGGGGTTCTTGATTAGATTACTTTTTGTGAAACCAAGTTGCTCTCTTGTTAAATGAAAAGAGAAAGAAGCTGAATGAGAATTCTTTGCTATCCTTTAGAGTGTGATTCATATTTGTGGTAACAAAGGGTTGATCAGAGTCAATAGTTATAGAGTTATAGCCCCATAGAGCCTAAGTCATAAGTGTAGTTTAGCACACAAAGGAGAAGTTGCATAGGAATGTAAACTTGCCAAAGGACAGCTAGATGAATGTAGGAAGGTAGAAAAAGGTTGTTCTAGCTGAATGTAGGAAAGGTAGAACTAAGTGGGGCTAGCTTAGGCTTCATAAATATGAGAAATTGAACAGAACCAATCAATTGATATGTAAGATGAAGCAGAAACTGAATGATGGAAAGAACTAGACACATATACAACAAAGTATGGCACTTGGCAATCAATTCATGGTCCCCTACCCCTGTAAATCTCAGTACACCTCATAAAAGTCTTTGTCTAGTGGGGTTTTCTCCCTTTTCTTTTTATCTTTTTTTGGGGTTTATTGTTTACTCCATTGGGAAAATTTTAGTTAGACACATGATGGTTCTATCAAGACGTTGACAATTGCTTCATATTTGTTGTCACCTTCTTTATAGTAATTGATTATACTATCAAATAGGAAGATAAATGGACTTTTATTTATGGAATAGTATGATGGTATTATGAGAAAGGAAGTCTTAGAGTAACGATCAAGTTGTCTCGTGTGACTTATAGGTATAGGTCACTGGTTCTGGTTGGAATCATCCATTGATGCTTGCATCAGGAGACTGCCTACATTATGGCCCTTCCCCGAACCCTACATGAATGCGGGATGCTTTGTGTACCGGGCTGTCCCTTTTTTATGATGGTATTATGAGATGTCTTCTCTTAAGAAAGGTACACAAATTACAATAGTTAGGGGATTGTCTAGTGTTTGTAGGAATTTTGTTTAATGTGATTAGGAATTAGTAGTGTTTAAATAGGGCGTTTATTGTGGTGGAGATGCCTTGATGCCATTTATGCCAAGTATAAGGGGGAATGGCCTACTAAAAGACAGACCAACTAATGGCTTTTTATGGTATCATGAGTTGGAGCTTGCTGTGTTTTTGTTTCTTTATTGAAAGTATTGTATTCAGTGTTATAACTTCACCCATGTGGGATGACCGCTGTGACAGGACATGAATAA
Organism: Nicotiana attenuata; assembly: GCF_001879085.1. Taxonomy (NCBI): domain Eukaryota; kingdom Viridiplantae; phylum Streptophyta; class Magnoliopsida; order Solanales; family Solanaceae; genus Nicotiana; species Nicotiana attenuata. The sequence continues at coordinate 251,383 of NW_017671328.1, forward strand.
CATTCTGCAAAGTTGCCATCACCTATATTAATCATTGTCAACTTTTTCCTTTTCCCTCTGCATTTTCTACCTTCTATCATAATCACCATCATTTATAGTACTAGATTTAATGTCAGTATAGAGCAGTATTAGTATGGAAAAGTGTACGTAGTCCAAAATATATTAGTCCAGTAAGGACCTTTTTTTAAAAGAAGTCCACAAAAACTAGAAAAACCCTCCTTAATTTGAGATATCATATCCTATGGTGGCTAGCCTTCTAAAAGAGACGGTATAATAGTATTTACCAAATAAGCTCTGAGCGCAGCTTGAATTTGGTTGGCAGTAACATCCTCAATCAGCTTAGTTGAGTTTACAACGACCCTTTCTTGAAGAAGCTCCTTTAAATTCTTTGTTGCTAGGAAAGTTCCCCTTTGCTTCATCTAATACACTGCCAGCCGACTGCCACAATCAAAGAGCTTTGAATTCACATCCTTTTTTCTTGTTTATCATTAAGAGTATTTATTAATTAAGAAAACTAAAAAGGTAAAGGGATCAACCTCTTTAGTCAAATTTTTTTCTTAAACGAAAATCCTGGAATAAATGTATTGGGCAATGCCTTTCTATCGATAGCAAGAAGCTATTGACTTCTTTTTGGTCATTTACTAAATCTTGCACGAGGTGTCATAGTGGGGCTTGTCTTCTCTTCAGTTCTTGGGTCCGGTCGAGCCTCTTTCGAATTACATTCTTGCGTCTAACTTGAGTTGTTTCAGCGGGTTGCTTTCTTATGAAAAAGAGAGGTTTCACCCTTTCTGCTTTTCTCCTCCATGCTTCAGTTGTCGAGTATGATTTGATATAATTTCAAAGTTTTAAGTTGGAGCCTCACGTCACATAGCAAATGTTTTGTTTTCAAATCACGTTCCTGGAATCGTCTTCCTAAAAAGAAGAGTCATTCATTTGAAAAAATATAATTTTCAATTGGTTCGGCCACATTGTGTAGACTTAACCAAAGTTTCCTGGATATTTGGTTTATTGATTGATAGGGTTAATGTTACTCGTAGTATTCTCCCGAAGTACTACTCGCATATTCAAACTAACCTAATGCCTATATTTCTATAGAATTAGGATTAATATGAACACATTAATAATTTTCGTATAATAACCAAGCAAGGCAATTAGGTATATCCCTATCCTAACAGCAAATCCGTTCCTCGTAGTTCAGGTTCAAGATCTCGCTCTACTCAATCTTATATGCAATCTAGAATTCCCTCTCCCAAATTCAATCCTACATTCGTAGATAGTATTCAATTGGTGATCAAGCAATCAAATAATTAAGTGCAAGATTGAATAAATAAACTAATATAATAAAATAATAAGAACAATTCAAGCTTCAAACTACAACGTCCATGTAGCACCCAACACTGTAGAACTAATAAACTATAAAGTCAAAGGAAGAGAAGATGAAGAAAAACTGAGAATCCTTGCTTCCGAGTGTTCCGTGCATGTATTTTTTTTTCTCAAAGTGGCGTCCTTCAAAGTATGTTAGCTCTCTTCTAAATTAGGTCTAGAACCCCTTTTATGCGAGTTGGGGCCGTGTAGGGCCGAAATAACCTTATTCCGAACAAAATAGGAAAAATTCCGTAACACATGAACGCGCTGGCTCTGGCGCCGGAGGCAGTAGCGATTTACAATATTGCTTGCTTTGAATTGTATCTCATATTTTTTGTCTTCCACTTGGGGGGGACGGACAAACACCAAAGGGTATCCCCATTTTCTCCTCTTTTTTTATTCGTTTAATTTCCTTTCTTTTTCTTCCGCGTTTTATTTAATTTTGCTCCAAATCTCTTCATCTTTACACCGCTTTATTCCTACATAATTAAAATATAATATAAGCATAAAATATTATAATTAATACTCAAAAGACGATTAAAAGTACTAAAATATGAGGCAACAATGGATAAATATATGTATTTTTGACCGAATATCAATACTATTTCAACATTGGTCAATAATCCTTCTTTTTAAAAAAAATAAATAAAGGTCACCATTGTAGCAAGATGTTTAGGCATGACCTCAACTTGTATATTAAAATATAATAAGTGAATACATGAAGAATTGGGACAAATATTCTATCCCTTTCCTGGATAGTAGTTTGGAAGGGGCATCTATCTCTACGACTACAACAAAAAAATGCCCCGATTATACAAAAATTTAGGGTATGGGACAAAAAGCTGATTTAGTATATACCATGTACTTCAAAAACTAACATCAAATATTTTCCTTCTAGTTTTGATTCTGAAGGTGATGAGTTGATCTCTATCCATCTTCATAGAAGCTTTCACTTTCCGTGGTAAAGTATTAGCGTCCATGAAGATATTAGAGGCTTTTGTGTACACTCCCCAGTTGGCAAGCAAATCAGCAGTAGCATTTGCTTCCCTATAGCAGTGAGTAAATGTATAATTGCCCTGGTTCTTTATATTCACAATCTGGTTAATCAATTTGTGTACGGGTAAAATTAGGGGCAATGTCTATCCCAATTTCCCGATAAAAGAACGAAGGGGGAGCACGGATCCACGAGATTGTAATTGGGGCCAGAGACCCATCGTATCGAGACCCGGGAAGGGTGAACAATATATCTGACATCGGACACGGTAAAACGATGCACCCGGGACCGAGTATAAGTTCTAGACCTTGAGAGATACGGTGAACGGTTATGCAGGGCGGATAGAGGGTCGTAATACTCGCCCTCAATCGGATATCACGGTGAAAATCTCGCTAAACATCGATTATGGATCAACAATTACCGGGAAACGAAGATTTTTACCTTTTTTAGACTTATACTAGTACTGAACTCTCCTACTATATATGTTGGAAAGTTGAAACCCCAGATCAATTTGGACATTAATGGCGGAATAAATTTTGAACCAGGAAGAATAAGAAGGGAGAAGATGAAGTTAACCTAAACTTCGATATATCCTAAGTATGTATATGCCTTTGTCGGATTTCTTCTCATTCAATCTCAGCCACACATCACATATTGGAGAAGGTAATCTTGGCCACACATCAACTCTGATGGAACAAATCGTGGCCCTTGGTTTATTTAATTACTGGAAGCTTCTCCTCAGCTGAAGCTCACGTGAGGGAATTATTTAGTTAGGATAGGAATTTTCTGTTATATTTGCACAAATAGATATAGGACAAGTGTACATAGTATTTTCTTTATTTCCTTATTTTTATTCAACATTCAATTGTATATATATACATGTACAAACAATGAATAAGAGACACAGAAAACTTTCTCCATTTCTTGCTCGTCTGATTCAATTCTTCAGCTCAATATATTTCTCAATTTCCTTCGTGACTTTTGACCCACATAGCTTAAAACCTCAATGAGGACCCCAGGATACAGGAAGGGATCCGTCAGCATATGTTAGGCTTTTAGAAAGGGTGTTCGACATTTAAAAGAGTGAGTTAACTTATATATTTCCTCGTGAAATAAGAATCATTTTGTCAAATCAATTTGGTAAAATAAGTGTTGCTTTAAAAATAAGATGCATTAGTTATTTTTCTGAATCTATCCTTCTCAAATAAATGATCTATCAAATTTTCTAACAAAGTTCTACAATCTTAAGAAAAGGTTTGAAGAGAGATAATGGATAATCTAATCAAATGACAAATTTTTTTTTAGAAATAATAATTATGATTAATGCTATTAAATATTTTAGTTGATTAGTGTGTCAATATTTTAAACGTGTTTATACATGAAAGAGGTTATAATTATATATATTGTTGACCAAATGTACAGAGTATCCAAGGTTTAGCCATCTTCATATAATTACATAAAGAGAAAGAAAGAAAAAAAAAAGAGGCAAAGGACATTGTGGTGATTCAATGGATTTGAAAAGGTACAAATTGTTAGCAACCCAAATCAGGATTTTGTAAGAGCTGACTAAACTTAATTCGTCTTTCATGACAGACTTCAATGAAGCAACATGTTTGATTTTTCATTAATTTGGTTTGGTGTGTGTAGGCATATAAATTTTATAAAAATTAAATCCATAAAATAATTTGGATTATATTTTAAAACAAGATATATTGGTCCAAATAAATACTATGAGCTAATATAATTGAATTAATTATATAAGTTCAATATACATGGATTAAATAAATAACTCTTAATCCATTGGGCTAGCCCATTTAATTGGGCTAAAGTGATGAGCCTACTTCATTAAGCCCAAGATGTCATCTTCATAGATGCCCAATTTGGTGCCACGTGCCAAATGACATGGCACGCCAAGTCAAGCAGAAGAACCAATAGGATCGCGCCACGTGTCGAAATGACAAAGCATGCCAAGTCACATTAAAATGCCAATGAAATTGCGCCACGTGTGCAAGTGACATGTTCTGGCCAATCAACTACGACCTTGTCAATTTGATTGGTCGAAAAGAATTTATTCTTATCATAACTCTTCCCTCCCACAACTATAAATAGGGGTCTTCATAACTCAGAAAAGACACCAGAAGTTATAACAAGAAGCAAGAAAGAGCTCGTGGATCAAACGTTGCAAATTCCTCCACAAGTTTCAAGCTTCAAGCAATCAACTTCAAGCTCATGAACGAAGAACAAATCAAGGTTAAGTTCAAGCAATCAAGCTCAAGCTCAAGAACAAGATCATCGTGCAACTTCCACCAAGGCTGCTAATTCCAGGTTCTATGCTGATGTGGAAAGCATCCTCGATGTTACCTATGGAAGCTTTGGACCAGTTACGATGAGCAAAGCAAGCTCATTAGGACAACAAGCACCCCAAGTGACGTCCGCGTCAACCCATATTTTCGGATCTTCATCCTCAAAGGGAGCAAGATCTTCCACAAACGCACCTGAAGGAGGAAGCGATGTTGCTGAAAAGATCAAGAAAACTCTTGCTCTACTTGACCTCTCCGGAACCAAGCACTCTGTTGTGAAGGAAGATGATGATGCTTCAAGTGATGGATCCTCCCCACTTACACCACATAGCGTGAGCCAATCAAGGATCAATCTGTTTAAAAATCCATGCTACTATCCATCGTCCACGACAATCGTGCAAGCCATGGTGACAAACACTTCATCTGTGGAGGAGCAGTTGGCAAACTTGACCGAAGCAATCGCTGGCTTGACCAAGTGCATGCAAAATCAAGATGCTAGAATCGACAAGCTAACAGATAGGGTGGGTATCTTGATGGAAGAAAAATCTACCAACATACCCGGCAAGCTCCCAGAAGTTCCAGAGAGTGATTCTCCCCGAAGGCAAGTAGCATCCGCTAAGACTATCCCTATCTCATCTTAAAGGATGATTCCGATCAATCAACCGAAGGAGTTCATTAAGGGAACCATTAAGAACAAGTATGAAGTTGCTACCAAGTCCTCCCTTACATATGCAAAACCGTACACTGCAAGGATTGATACGTTGAAGATGTCTGCTGGTTATCAACCTCCAAAGTTTCAACAGTTTAATGGAAGAGGTAATCCAAAGCGACATGTGGCGCACTTCGTTGAGACGTGCAACAATGCTGGAACATATGGAGATTACCTCATCAAGCAGTTTGTCCGCTCGCTAAAAGGAAATGCTTTTGACTGGTACACAGACCTCGAGGCTAGATCTATTAATAGCTGGGATCAACTAGAGCAAGAGTTCCTTAATCGCTTTTATAGCACAAGTCGTACTGTGAGTATGATAGAACTTACAAATGCTCGTCAATGAAAGGGTGAACTAGTTATCGACTTTATCAATCGTTGGAAGAATGCAAGCCTCAATTGTAAAGAGAGGCTTAGTGAAGCTTCTGGCATAGAGATGTGCATCCAAGGCATGCATTGGGTACTCCGCTACATCTTGCAAGGTATCAAACCTAGTACATTTGAAGAACTTGCGACTCGTGCCCATGACATGGAGTTAAGCATGGCCTCCGCTGGAAACAAAAGGAGCTGCCTATCTATAAGCCTCGCAAATGGAGCGACAAGCAAGAAGTCAGGAAATGAAGCAAGTTTGTACCCAGATCTAAAAACAAAGAAGCTATGGATGTCAACACATTACCTGTGAAGTTCACAACGAAGGTGAGCAAGAAGCAAAGTACGAAATCCACTTCTTTTCAAGAGAAACCAAGTGGGAAGTTGACTCTAATGGATATGCAAGAGAATGAGTACCCATTTCTGGATTCTGATGTTCCAGCAATTTTGAAGAACTCCTCAAGTTAAATCTCATTGAGCTTCCGGAGATGAAGCGGCCGAATAAAGCTGGTAAAATGAATGACCCAAATTACTACAAATACCATCGACCTGTGAGCACCCTCTGGAGAGGTGCTTTGTCTTCAAGGACAAAGTTATGGACTTGGCTCGTGTAAAGAAGATCGTGCTTGAAGATGAGAAAGCAAGCACAAACCAAGTCTCTATCACCTTTGGCTCATTTAGTCCGGATGAATTATGTGGCTTTAAAGAAAGTAAAGATGAAGGATTACTGGAGAACAACAAAGTTGAAGTCGATCAACCTGATGATGATGAAGGTTGGACACTGGTGACTCGTCGTAGGCGCCATAAAAGGAGCCCACGAAAAGAATCGATAGAACAACCTACAAGGAAAATGATAGTAAAAAGACCAATGAAACAGAATCCAATTAGGCATTTCGGGAAAGCAAAAGTGGAGGTGCACCACCCTCAAAAGCCACGACATCTAGTGACCTTGGAGGATTACTTGCCATGTTGGTTTCGCATGAAGATTTCCCGTGATGGTACTGAGGCCTCTTGTTGTAATGCTGACAAAGGGGAAGAAAAGAGTGATGACCTACCATTGGCACCATCTTCAGAAAAGATCACCGAGTCTACTCCTCAAGAAGTTAACGCGTGTGAGGAAAAAGTTACGTTCACAAATGACGACCTTCTACTAGGTGAAACTCTTCATAACCGCCCGTTGTACCTGGTTGACTATATGTGTGATGTAAGGGTAAATTGAATTTTGGTTCATGGAGGATCCTCATTGAACATCTTGTCAATTCGCACTATGAAAGAACTTGGCATTCCCATGAACGAACTCTTAGAAAGTCGTGTGATGATCCAAGGATTCAACCAAGGGGGGAAAGAGCCATAGGTGCGATCAGGTTGGAACTCACCATTGAAGATATGCAGTCAAGCGCATGGCTGCATGTGATCGATGCAAAGACTTCATACAATGTCTTGCTTGGAAGGCCTTGGATACATGAGAATAAAGTGGTTCTATCTACCTACGATCAATGTTTGAAATAATACGAAGGTGAAGTCGAGAAGAAGATAATTGCTGATGACGAGCCATTCACTGAGGCTGCATCACAATTCGCCGATGCAAAGCTCTACTTGAAGAACCGCATTATGAAGGAGCTAAAAGTTGATGATGTCATGAATGACAAGGATGACGAGTCCACGGCTAAGAGAGCTGAGGTGGTTGCCGACAAAACCAAAGCTGCTGCTGAGAAGGTACACCCCAACCCAAATAAGTCTCATAAAGGGAACATTGTGTCTCACGGCAAGAAAGTAACTCCTCCGCTCCAATACGTCCCTAAAAAGAAGAAAGATGAAGGTGAATCATCTAATCTCCAAACTAACATGCTAAAGGGGTTAACTCTTCCGTTCAAACGAATTGAGGCAGTAAAGTCATCCTCAATGCCGCTTGCAGGGTTTGTGGCCCAAAATTGTTTGCACAATGTGGCACTACCTACAAAGCGAACAGCTGAACGTTTTGATCCTAACGCTTACAGGCTATTTGCAAAACTTGGATACAATCCCAATGAGCCATCAAAGTTAGGGAAGCTCCCATCGGAAGCTACAACGAGACAACCACGTGAAGGTTTGGGATACAAGCAACCGTCACTAATGCGCATCTCCATAAGGACGGGCAACAATTATATCACTTTAGAAGACGAATCTTCTGCTTCTAACAAGCTTTCTATCTTTGATCGACTTGGAAAATCAATTGTGAGGACTTCCGTGTTTGAGAGATTGGGTCCATTAAAGAAGGAGAACAAGTTGCAGAGAAATCATCAGAGCATCAGAACACCCGCTTCGCCCAAAATCCAGAAGTCTCTAAGGATTTCCAAGTTTGGTTCCTTCTAGAATGAGGCGACAAATAAAACTTGTGGTTTCATGTAAAGAAGTACTGAAGGTAAAGCCATATACCGTGATCTACACTAAGGAACGTGATGAAGATCAAGAAAGTGTGGGTTCTTCGTATCATGTTACTGTACAAGGCAAGAATGGTGTTCCATCTTCAATAGAGGATAATGCAGAATTGGAGGATGTTTCACCATGTTATCACATATCCTTCAACGATGCGGACCCTCAAGAAGATGATGGCGCAAAAGACGCTCCGCCGGAACTTGAAGAAGGGGTGAAGGAAACGATTGATGCCTTAAAAGAAGTTAACCTTGGCATTAATGAAGAACCAAGACCCACTTACCTAGGTGTTTTACTAGAAGTTGATGAAGAAAGCACTTATAATGAGTTACTCAAGGAGTTTAGGGATGTCTTTGCTTGGAGTTACAAAGAAATGCCTGGCTTGGACCCTAAAGTAGCAGTCCATCACCTTGCAGTCAACAATGGCGCTCCTCCTGTTAAGCAAGCTCAAAGGCACTTTAGGCCGGACTTGGTTCCCCTGATTGAAATCGAAGTTAACAAACTCATTGAAGCTGGGTTTATTCGGGAAGTTAAATACCCAACATGGGTTTCAAGTATTGTCCCTGTTAGGAAGAAGAATGTCTAGATTCGAGTATGCATTGACTTCAGGATCTCAACAATGCGTGTCCCAAAGATGAATTTCTGCTTCCTATTCCAGAGCTAATGATCGATGCTACTACTGGTTACGAGGCAATACCTTTCATGGACGGTTCATCGGGCTATAACCAAATTCACATGGCACCAAAAGATGAAGAGCTTACTGCATCCCGCACCCCAAGGGTATTTACTGCTACAAGGTAAGCCTTTTGGCTTGAAAAATGCTGGTGCTACTTACCAAAGGGCTATGCAGAATATTTTTTACAATCTTCCACAAGAATGTCGAATGTTATGTTGACGACTTGGTGGTAAAATCAAGAGAGAAAGGAGACCACTTGAATGACTTGAGAATGGTATTTGAGTTGCTCCAGAGGTACCAACTTAGGATGAATCCATTGAAATGTGCCTTTGGAGTTACTTCTGGAAAGCTCCTTGGTTTCATTGTTTGACATCTAGGGATAGAAATTGATCAAGCCAAAGTGGATGCCATTTTGAAAATGCCTGAGCCTCGGGATACTCATGAATTGAAAAGTCTACAAGGAAAAGCTAGCATACCTTAGAAATTCAATCTCAAACCTAGCTGGGAGGTGCCAACCATTTAGTCGCCTCATGAAGAAAGGTGTTCCTTTCAAGTGGGGCCAAGCTTGTAGCAATGCCTTTGAAAGTATAAAAACCTACTTGATGAAGCCTCCAGTTTTAGCAGCTCTTATACCTGGAAAGCCATTGATACTATACATTGTGGCACAAGAAAGGTCTGTTGGAGCATTGTTGGCCCAAGAAAATAGTGAAAGGAAAGAGAGCTCTCTTTACTATTTGAGCAGGATGATGACACCAAACGAGCTGAATTTTTCGCCAATTGAAAAGTTGTGTTTCGTGCTAGTCTTCTCAATTCAAAAGTTGAAGCACTACTTTCAAGCTCATGTTGTCCGTCTTGTTTCTAAAGCAAATCCCATCAAGTTCGTGATGTCAAAACCTGTTCTTAGTGATCGACTAGAGAGATAGTACCTCCTATTTCAACAATTCGAGATTTTGTACATCCCTCAAAAGGATGTAAAGGACAAGCATTGGCAGACTTTTTGGCAGATCATCTGATACCTGATGATTGGGAGCTAACGGACGAACTACCTGATAAGGATGCAATGGTCGTTGATGTTCAACCTCCATGGAATATGTACTTTGATGGTGCTGCGCATCGTGGAGGAGCTGGTGCTGGTGCTGGTGCTGGTGTAGTATTTGTCACTTCCCAAGGTGGTCTTGCCCTACTCCTTCACCTTGACACAACTCTGTTTAACAATGTTGCTGAGTATCAAGCATTAATACTTGGGCTTGAAATGGCCATTGATATGAAACAATTGCAATTGCAAGTCTTTGGTGACTCCCCGTTAGTGGTCAATCATCTTTTAGGCAGTTAAAAGGTCAAGTAGCCTTAACTACTCCCATATCATGATTACGCTAAAAAATTAATGGGGTGGCTCGGTGATGTGACTATTCAGCATGTGCAAAGGAAAGAAAATAAGAAGGCTGATGCTTTAGCTGCCCTAGCTTCATCATTAACCCTGCCCGATCAAGCGCAAGTTACTATCTGCCAAAAATGGGTAGTACCGCCACCAAATGAGGCTGAAGGTGAAGAAAATGAACTCAAGCATCTTGTCGCTGTTTCTGAAGTTGAGAAAGAAGAATGGCGACAACCGATTATCGACTACTTATGCTATGGGATACTTCCAGAAAATCCGAGGAGAAGGACTGAAATCCGTCATCGTGCACCTCGCTTCCTTTATTACAAAGATACTTTATACAGAAGGTCATCCGAGGGAGTACTCTTGCGATGCTTAGGGGAAGAAAAAGCACTCCAAGCTTTGCAAGAGGCACATTCTGGGGTATGCGGGTCACACTAGTCTGGACCAAAGCTCCACTTTCATATAAAAAGGATGGGATATTATTGGCCAACGATGGTAAATTAAAAGATTGCTTGGACTACGCTCGAAGATGCGAGGCTTGTCAATTCCATGCGAATTTTATTCATCAACATCCTAAAGTGTTGCACCCCACTATTGCATCATGGCCGTTTGACGCTTGGGGATTGGATGTTGTTGGACCACTGCCAAAGTCCTCTGGTGGACACCTATACATCTTGGATACAACTGACTACTTCTCAAAACGGGCTGAAGCTGTTGCTCTTAAGGAGGTAAAGAAAGAAAATGTTACAAGTTTCATCTGAGTAAACATAATCTATCGCTTTGGCATTCATCGTTACACAATAACGGATAATTGAAAGCCATTCGATAATAAGTTGATGAACAAGATTTGTGATCTCTTTGGCTTCAATCAACGTAATTCTTCGATGTACAATGCCCCCGCCAATGTTCTAGCTGAGGCATTCAACAAAACTCTATGCAACTTGTTAACAAAAGTCATCTCCAAATCGAAACGAGATTGGAATAACCGTATGGAAGAAGCTCTATGGGCATATAGGACAACTCATCGCATGCCAACACAAACGACCTCTTATGCACTCGTTTATGGAGTTGAAGCAGTCTTGCCACTCGAGCGTCAAATACCTTCATTACGATTAGCTATTCAATAAGGCATCACTGATTAAGAAAATGCTCGACTTCGATTAACAAAGTCGGAAGCTCTTGATGAGAAGAGGCTGGAAGCTCAACAGAGTCTTGAATGTTATCAAGCTCGATTGTCTCGTGCCTTCAATAAAAGAGTTCGCCTGATATCCTTTCAAGTAGGAGATCAAGTCCTTGCGGTACGAAGACCCATTATTACTTCCCATAAACCTGTAGGGAAGTTCACTTCAAAATGGGATGGACCATATGTCGTACAAGATGCTTACACAAGTGGGGCTTACAAGCTGGTTGATGCAGATGGCATGAGAATCGACCCTATCAATGGCTAGTTTTTGAAGAAGTATTATTCTTTATGTTGCAGCGCTCCTTGGCGCACGAGCCAAAACTGCATGTTCCTACACTCCTGGTCCACATGAGTATAAACTGTGTACGGCCCAAAAAAAAAGAAGTCCGCTAGGTTGAAAACCTCGAAAGAGGCGGCCTAGGCAAAAGTTAGGACAAAAAAATCACTCATTCTGAACTACGATATGACTTGATCATCTTCACTAAGGTACGTAGGCAACTTAGAGTTTCATTATGATTTCAGTCGCATAAGTTCAAAAGATACATAATCCCCAAATCGTTGTCCGAATGAAGTACGATGGAATGTAATCCATTCAATCAGCACTTAAAATCAAGTTGAGATACCATTCTTCTGTTAAATTTTGCATCCCATTTGATTTAAAGGGGCAAAACCGCTATGGTAAATTGGTGTCTTTAATGAAATGATTAATATCTTTTAGGGGGCTGCCAAGCATTTGCATTGAAGTCCGGGGATTCGCTATGCCTTTATGTACGCAAAACCTTCAAGTTTTTTTGGTGTGCCTTCACGACGTTTCAAATTCAGTGAGACTTGAACCCAAGACATTTGGTGAGAATGAAGCTCCTGAATTTCAATTTTTGGCAATTAAAAGGGTCTTACAATCTCAAGTCTTTCACACCAAGATACAAAAATTTTGGTGAAGTTGCGCTAAATTGGAATTGTCGGCATATTAGAAACCCAAGTCGACTTCGAACTATCATCTGAAACTATCCTTAAGGCATTAAATTTTATATTTTGGATATTTTATAGATTTTGAAGATTAGTTTCCAAGAAACTGAGTGGTTCGTGATTTCGACATCCCTACTTCAAGATACAAAACTTTTGGCGAAGTCGCGCAAATGTGAAATCGTCGGTGTGTCAGAATTTAGTATTGACTTCAAAATATTATCTGAAACTATCCTTAAAGCATTAAAATTTGAATTTGCATATTTTATAGATTTGGAAGTTAAGTTTCTGATAGATCAAACAGTTCGTGATTTCGACGTCCTTACTTCAAGATACAAAATTTTTGGCGAAGTAGCGCAAATCTGAGATCGTCGATGTGTCAGAATTTAGTATTGATTTTGAAATATTATCTAAAACTATCCTTAAGGAATTAAATTTTGCATTTTGGATATGTTATTGATTTGGAAGTCATGTTTCCAATAGATCAAACGGTTCGTGATTTCGACATTTCATCAAGATACAAAAGTTTGGTGAAGTCGTGCAAATCTGAAATCGTCGTCGCGTCATAATTTAGTATTGATTTCGAAATATTATCTAAAACTATCCCTAAGGAATTAAATCTTGCATTTTGGATATGTTATATATTTGCAAGTTAAGTTTTCAAAATCAAATGATTCGTGATTTTAAATTTTCTACACCAAAATATGATTTTTTTGGTGAGACTGCACAAATCTAAAATTTTCAACGTGGTGCAATCTAAAGTTGGTTTCAAAAAAATTATCCAAGGCGATTCTGAAGGTGCCTGATTCTATGTTTTGGATGTACTTTAGATATTGAAGTCTAATTTTTGAGAAATCAAATGGTTCATTATTTGGACTCTCTCACGACAAGATATGAATCTTTTGTTACAAGCGCGTAAAGCTGAAAATTAAGCGAATAAGATAAAAGTCAGACAATGTAAAGCAAAAGAGAAGCTGAAATATTTAATCCCTCGAAGTCTCCAAGTTGAAGTCTCAAGTCCGTCGGTCTTCAAGTTGAAGTCTCCAAGTTGAAATCTTGAAGTCCGTCGGTCTTCAAGTTGAAGTCTTCACATTCGCCACTCTTCAGGTTGAAATATTTAAGCCATCCAAGTCATCAAGTCCGTCGGTCTTCAAGTTTCAGTCTTCAAATTCGCCGGTCTTAAAGTTGAATTGTTTAAGCCCTCCAAGTCCTCGGTTGAAGTCTGCAAAGTCCGCCAAATCTTCAAAGTTTTCCAAGTGTTCAAGTCGATCTCGTCTTCGAGTTGAAGCTTTATAAATTTCCAATCGTAAGATGGACATATAAGTCCTTTGTACCTTAAGTTGGCCTCTTCGTGGGTTTGTCCTTAAAAGGAACTATAATTTTCATTGAGAGTAATCTCTCCGATAGTCGTGGCACATTGAGAGTAATCTCTCGGATAGTCGGAGCACATTAAGGTAATCTCTCCGATAGTTGGGGCACATTGAGAGTAATCTCTCTGATAGTCGGTCATTTTGAGAGTAATCTCTCTGATAGTCGTGTCATTTTGAGAGTAATCTCTCCGATAGCCGAGCCACATTGAGAGTAATCTCTTTGATAGTCGAGCCATATTGAGAGTAATCTCTCCGATAATTGGGCCATGAGAGTAATCTCTCCGATATTCGGGTCGTGATGAGCACCCTAAGATGACCTTCTTTGCGGATCATCTCATTAAACAAACTTGTTTGACCTACAAAAAACAAGCAAGGAAAAGACGACGACAAAAAAAACGCACAGAAGAAGAAAATTACCTTGAGCTTGCTTCCTAGACGTGAAAATATGGAGGCAAGGTAGCCTTCAAATGCTTTAATTCAATGCTCAACAAACATAGCGGTATGGGGTTTATATAGATATCCAAATATGTCTATGTTTTTTTGATAAAACTAACTTTTCATTTCATCAAAAACTGTCTTTACAAAGCCAGATTAATGCTGACCATCAATCTCCTAATCAGTATTACAAGAATAAAACCAGAAAACACTATCATCAAAGACTAACTACTTCTAAGGATAGTTGTTTAAATTTTGCAATGCTTGCTGCCATTTGACTTTTGATCTCCCTTGTATGTGCATGTGTACATCAATCTCTTTGCATATATCATCCACCATGTATCTACCTTTACTGAATCTGATGGAATTTCTTTCACACCAAATACAGTACACGACCATCACAAAAGCTGTTGTGGTAATGTCTGCCTTGCCATTCTTCCTTTTAGCTATACTGCTGATCCACACTATTTCATCTTGCCAACATCCAATTTTCCTTGTAACTCCCAGCCACCTCAGTATTCTGTCCCATAATATACTTGTGTTTGGATAGTCAAAGAAAAGGTGATCAAATGTTTCCACATTTCTTGCACAGAACACACAATCTTGTGGCACTTGGATTCCAAACTTGATTAGCCTGTCCACAGTTGCTAACCTTTGATGAATATCCAACCATAGGTGAAATTTGAATCTTGGATGAATCTGTGTGTGTAGATGAATTTTCTTCCAACTAACTTTGGAAAACTGAGGTAATAGATGGATATAAGCTCTTTGGATTTGAAATCTGCCTTGTTTCACCAAGTCTGCCAAAGCTGAATTGAGACTGACTTGCAAAGAGTTCACCTGCACCAAGTCTCTCTTTGCCTCTATGATCTTTCTGACCACCCAAGCTGCTGTCTTAGGTGTGTCCATTATTGCAATATCCTTGTTTTTTATGTAATAACTGTGAGTCCACTTGATCCATAAAGCATCTTTCTTCATTGTCAGTGCCCATAACTGTTTCAGAATTGCTGCTTTATTCCATATCCTCATATTGTTGATGTACAATCCCCCTGCTACTTTTGGTTGATAAATCTTATACCATGCTATCAATGCTTTCCTTGAAATAGCATTTGATCCAGTCCAAAGAAAAGTCCTGCATATGGTCTCTATCATCTTCATGATCTTCTTAGGCAATAGGAAAATTTGAGCCCAGTATGTCTGTATGCCAAATAACACAGATTTTATGAGTTGTACCCTTCTAGAATAGGATAACATCCTAGCTGACCAGCAGTTCACCCTTTCAGTGATCCTTTCCACCAGAGGTAGGCATTGATGTATGTTCAGTTTCTTAGCAGATAGTGGAACTCCCACATACTTAAAAGGGATAGACCCCTCTGTATATCCTGTGAGTTCAAGTAATAGCTCTTTGATATGCTGTTGAACACCAGCAATATACATTGAGCTCTTCTCTGCATTTTCCTGAAGTCCAGATGCAACAGAGAACCTATCAAAGGTTTCCTCCATTTTTGTTACTGAGGTTATGTCTGCCCTGCAAAATATTAACAAATCATCAACAAAACAAATACGAGTCATCCCCAGTTTTTTGCATCTTGGGTGGTATTTGAACTCCTTTAAGGTTGACAGTTGGTTCATCTCTCTTTGTAAGTACTCCGTTGCAATAACAAATAGATATGGATACATTGAGACATTGAGTCCCCTTGTCTAATCCATCTCTTAGCTTGGAAAGGTTAAGGCTACCATTAATTACCAAAGAGTATGACATTGATGTTTTATACTTCAATACCACACAAGAAGGGGGGGGGGGGGAATTTGTGTGGTACCCAATTTTCGCTTAACTTGATTATAGAAGGACCCGGTTCTTCTATGTGTTCCAATTACTACTATTGCGGAATAATAATACAGAAAATAAAGAACACAGCGATTTTACGTGGAAAACACATGGCTCAAAAGGTGAAAAAACCATGACCTCCCTTCCAGTAGGATTTTCCCAAACTCTCCACTAAAATCACTAAGCCAAAAATTGCATTTACAAAAAAACTCTTTTGTAAACCTAGGATTAACTCTAATCCCGTTGTGGCACATAGCCTCAACTGTTGCGACAACTTCAAGTTAACTCTAACTTGAAAACTCTAAGTACCTAATACAATTGCTTCTAAATAAGCTGAAAGGTACAATGTAAAATCACCTGCTACAATTGAACTAGAATAAAAGACAGACACTTGGAACTGGTTCTTCTATCTGGTTCAAGTAGCTTCAGGATTGCACGCTTGAATCACACATAAATTGCTTGCAAAATTGCCTTGCTATTTTGCTCTCAATTCATGTTTAACTTCTACTTATGTGCATTGCCTGAACAACACTAATATTTAAGGAGTTAGCAATTAGAGATTGACTAGGATACAGACGCTACTCTCCCATGGTGGAAGAATTCTAGTTGATCTCATACTCTAACTCTATCCTTTTCCTAAACCGTATTCTCTTTGTATAAGGGGTCTTTCTCCTTATCCAATATGCAACCTTTTCGATCATGATCAAGAGATATCACTTCTGATAAGTTAGGTTTATCTCCTTCACGTGCATCTTACATGCTTGAGTTGATCATCACTATGCTTCACAAGATGGACCTGGTCCATGTCTGAGTTCCTTTGTCAGTCTTCAAAACTTCACCTTTACTTGGGCCAACAAATTCCCCCTTTTTGATGATGACAAACTCTGTGCTTTTCACTCACTTAGTCCCTATCAAAACTCAGCTTATTAATCAATACAAAGTTAGAAAATTTTAGTTATCACCAAAGACCGGGTTCATAAGGTTATAAACATCACTTATTCAGAATATATAAAGCACAATATCTCTTCCCCCTTTTGGCATCATCGAAAAGTTGCATAAACAAAGTATGAGTCCCAGAATTTAACAATTACTCATGGCCAATGGGGCAATCGCAAGTGCAATCATGGATTAATCATCAGTAATCAAGCAAACATATCCAGACTATCAAGGAAATATTAACAATCAACAAGAACAAAAATAGTAGATATCATTGATAGAATATATGTTGCTACCACAATCAACAAAAAGAAAGCAAAAATATTCAAAACATGAGCAAAAGAAAGGGGAAATCCTTAATCTGGGTCACTGGTGGTACTAGACAGTTTCAAGAAATGAAGTCTAGAAGTCCTAAGGCTTGGGGGAGCTAGAGGATTGATTTTGGGCTTGGAGAAGATTCTACATATTTTGAAGAATCCCATCATTCTTCTCCTTTTCCTTGGTAAGCTCAGTTCTGAGAGCATCCCTCTCAGATTCAACCTCTGCTAAGCGAGTCTTCAGCCTAGCTATCTCAGCATCCTTGGCCCCACCTTCCTGAACTAGAGCCCTGACTTTACTATTGATAGGTGTCTTCTTGGATGAACCAGGTTCATTGGGAATGGCATTGAATAGATAGTCACAAGTAATCAGAGTATTAATGCCAAAATGGTCCTTGCTTGTGGCCATTTTCCACTTCTTCAGAGGCACCTTGCACCGATCTAGAACAGTAGTCAGAATAAATCCATATGGGGTGGCATGGGCCTTGGAGACATTGATAACCCTGTCCAGTAGCTTGATGATGAATGCAGGCCAATTGATTTGCCTTCCACTTTCAAGACACTCCATCAAACTAAGTCTATATAGTTAGCAATGCACCTTCTTTCCTACCTGGGCAGTAGGCACTTGTTAACCAACTCAAATAGGACTTTGGGTTGTGGCTTCATTTCACTCTTGTGCACAAACTTGGACTCATTCACTTCTTCAACATCACAGAATCTCCTAGTGATTTCAAGGGCAGGAGGAAGGGAATCCAGACTTGGCCATCTTTGCCTAGTGTAGTCATCATATCCCTCAGCAGGGATGTCAAGAATCTCTCCCAGCTTCTCTACATCGAAGGTCACTTGAACTCCTTTCACATGGCTGGTGACTCTGCCATCCTTAACCTTTGCATTGGCCATGAGTTCAATGATTTCATTCCTAGCTAGCCTTCCATCCATCTGAAGGACCATGTCCTTCCAGCCCTGAACAGTTAGTGCATCAACCAAACGAATCATTCCTGGTTCCACCAAGTCTTTCAGAAATCTACCCTTCAAAATTTTTCTTTTGCCAAACTTGGCCAGTTTGTCTTGTTCACCATCAGACTCACTCTCTTCTTCACCACTCCATTCCTCAGCCTCAGAAATGCTAACTGGTTTGTTTTTCATTGCAGACCTTGTCCTCTTGGCCAAGGAAGATTCAGCAGCCTTAGACCCTGATGAAGACTTCTTGGAAGAGGTCTTGGTCTTTTTAGGCTTGGGGGTCTGAACCTCCACCGTTGTATGTTCTTCCTGATGGACCTTTTCCATCTCCCTAACATCAAAAGCCTCAGAAGTCTCAGCAACCTTAGCTTTTCCTTTATCTATCCTCTTCTTCTTGCTTTCAGCCAAAGCCTTTTGTAATTCACTCTCACTCTGTTTCACCATACTTCTTGTGGCTCTCCCCTTTGGCAAGGGAATTTCAGCAGTTGTTGGGGAATTGATTTTTCTTTTCTTGGTATTCTTTGTAGTGCTTGGAACCTTAGGTGTTGGAGTTCTCCTTTTCTTGGGATTGTAACTGGCAACTATTTTCTTCAGAAGGTCTGCTAGGGTTTCTTCAATAGATGAACCGGGTTCATCCATATGAGAACTCAAATTTACCAAACCCTCAGCAGCCTCCCCTGATCCACTTCCCCCTGTTTTCTTGCCACTTTCTCCTACACTTTCATCTTCAGCCCCACAAATCGCTGGTCTAATCATCTCAGAGGTGGGTGACGAATCAACCACTTTTACCCCTATTCCCCTCATATCACAGCTTGCACCCTCTCTCTCCTTTTCTTTTTCCATTCTTATTTTTACCCCCTCTCCTTCTCAATTCAGTCATTTCCACATCTCTAACAGACCCAACAAGAACAAACCTATTTTCTACACTTTCGACCAATACAGAACGTACCTCAAATGGGAACTCTGAATCTTCTCAGAGTTAGAAGACGCAGGTCCTTCCCCCTCACTTGTAGACTTGAAGGAATCGTTTGAGTGTTTAGATTCTTGGGATTGGGTAGCTTTCAATTGTGCGTTCAATATCTTCGACAGTGCACCTGTGGCTACAGTTTTTCGAGCGAGCATTTTAACACGTCTTTTCTTAAGCCGGGGGTTTGTACTGGGTGGAAGAGGTGTGGAGGAACCAGAAGGGGAAGGTGGTGGAGGAGTGCCTGGATTATCTTGAGGGTTCGACATTGTAATTGATTTCGTGAGAGAGTTTGTGAGTTAGGCTTTTTGAAGAGAGAACAATTGAGAGTGAAAGAAATTTTTGACGGTTTTAATAATGAGGGTGACAGAGGGTGATGATGGGTATTTAAAGAGAGACACTTATTTAATGACTAATGGTAGCTTTTTGCAGTCAATTAGAGGTCTAATCAACCTGAAATTTCAGGTTGAACGAACGGTTAAGCTTCCCTAGATTTTAGGCATTTTATGTGGTGAGAATTCTAGTATAGATGGAACTGGTTCAAAAATAAATGGATAGGATTTTCTGATGTTTTTTAGAACATTGGTAGGACTCTGCTCATGATTTAAATATTTATATTTCTAATTGTGAAGAGTATAGAAAACATACCTCGTTATTCAGATGAACCAGGTTCTTCATTTTAGAATCCTCTTGATCATGCCTCAATTTACCAAAATAGAGAAAATTTTGTTAGAGATCAGTGAGTCATATCAACACATGTCACAGGAGTATACTATTTACAGTATGGAACTGAGTAAAAATTAATCTAGATATTTGCACAAGTTCCAGATTTCCTAGCCAAAAATGATTTTTTTTCATATGCATTCTAAGCTGGTCCCATTAGGTGATCTTAATCATCCCTAATTCTAACCTGTTCCTTTCAAAGCTTTCTCTACTCAGTGCTTTAGTAAAGATGTCAGCAATTTGCTTATCAGTAGCACAGAATTCTATAGTAATCAATCCTTTCTCATAGTTGTCCCTTAAGAAGTGATGTCTAACATCTATGTGCTTAGTCCTCTTATGATGAACTGGGTTATTAGTCATACTAATAGCACTAGTGTTATCGCAAAAGATAGGGATGCAACCAACTTCAATGCCAAAATCCATCAACTGCTATTTGATCCACAACAGTTGAGCACAACAAGAGGCAACAACAGCATACTCAGCCTCAGCAGTGGATGAAGCCATTGAATTCTTCTTTTTAGTGGCCCATGATACCAGACACGAACCAAGAAAATGAGCCATACCTGAGGTGCTTTTCCTATCCACAAGGAAACCTGCATAGTCACCATTAGCATATCCTACTAGATTAAAGTTACTACTTTTAGGGTACCAAAGGCAAAGGTCAGTAGTGCCTTTCAAATATCTCATTATCCTTTTGACGGCAATCAAGTGGGATTCCTTAGGATTTGCCTGAAAACAAGCACAAAGCCCTACACTGAAAACAATGTCAGGTCTGCTAGCAGTAAGATACAGAAGCGAACCAATCATACCCCTATACAACTTCTGATCAACAGATGAACCAGGTTCATCTATTTCTAGTTTAGTAGCTGTTGCAATGGGCGTGTCTATTTCTTTTGATTCATCCATTTTAAACTTCTTAATCAACTCTTTTGCATATTTTTGCTGATGGATCATGGTTCCATTTGGGTTTTGTTTGATCTGTAAGCCTAAGAAGAAGTTAAGCTCACCCATCATACTCATATCAAACTCACTCCCCATTAAATTAGCAAATTCCTTACTCAGTTTTTCAGTGGTTGCCCCAAAAATTATGTCATCGACATATATTTGTACAACAAGTAAATCCTTACCTTTTTCCTTCAAGAATAGAGTGCTGTGAATCTTACCTCTTTTGTACCCATGTCTAAGCAGGAATTTGGATAGGCGTTCATACCATGCTCTAGGAGCCTGCTTCAGTCCATATAGAGCCTTGTCTAGTTTGTATACAAGATCTTGACACTCCTTACTTTCAAACCCTGGAGGTTGTTTGACAAAGACTTCTTCCTTTAAGTAGCAATTTAGTAAGGCACTCTTTGCATCCATTTGGTGAAGGGTAAATTCCATGTGTGCTGCAAAAGCTATAAGGAGTCTTATTGCCTCCAGTCTTGCAACTGGAGCAAACGTCCCATCATAATCTATGCCCTCCTCTTGGCTATAAGCTTGGACCACTAATCTTGCGTTGTTCTTTGTAACCGTTCTATCTTCATCAAGTTTGTTTCTGAAAACCCATTTAGTGCCAACGACTGATCTGTCCTTGGGTCATGCCACACTTGACTTCTTTCAAACTAATTGAGTTCATCTTACATTGCATTCACCCAGTCTGCATCCTGTAAAGCTTCAGCAACATTTTTAGGTTCAATAAGAGATAAGAATGCATCAAAAGCACACATATTCTTTAATTGAGATCTGGTTTTAACTCTAGAAGTTAGGTCAGTAAGGATGTTCTCAATGGGATGAGAACTTTGATACTTGTAAGGTTTCACAACCAACTGATTTCTGTTTGGAGTTTCTCCCATGTTCTTTTGCTGAGGAACAGGCTCATGGACAGGTTCCATTTGGAAATTAGATTCATTTTTTCTTTGTTCAGGTTACCCTAGATGGAGGAACATGTTCCATCACCTGTTCCTTCTTTTGGTGCAGCTTCAGCTTGAGCTGTGACTTAACTCAATTCTTTTACCAGCCAATAGCTTCATCTTCATGTTCCTGTCTTTTAGAAAGAATGTTAGTTTCATCAAAAACTACATGTACACTTTCTTCTACACACAAAGTTCTTTTGTTGTACACTTTATAAGCTTTGCTATGTGAAGAATATCCCAAGAATACTCCCTCATCACTTCTGGGATCAAACTTATCTAGGGAGTCCTTTCCATTATTGTGCACAAAGCACTTGCATCCAAATGCCCTAAGATGGGATATATTTGGTTTTCTCCCTTTAAGTAACTCATAGGGAGTCTTCTTTACAAGAGGTCTAGTGATGCACCTATTAATGATGTAACATGCAGTATTTACAGCCTCTGCCCAAAAGCTATGGGGCAATTTACTAGAAAGAAGCATAGTCCTAGCCATATCTTCAAGAGTCCTATTCTTTCTTTCAACTACTCCATTTTGTTGAGGAGTCCTAGGGGCAGAGAAATTATGATCTTGTCACGACCCGGATTTCCCACCCTCGGGAGTCGTGATGGCGCCTACTAGTGAAAGTTAGGCAAGCCAATTATTTCAAATATTTACCTTTTTCTCATTTTTAATCCTTTAACAGTTATGAATCAACATTATATAATCAGCGGAATTAAACAAGCGGAAGAACAAATTATAACCCTTAAAATATCACCAATACAATTTCTTAAACATAGACTACCCAGAACTGGTGTCACAATTTCACAGACTACCTAAGAGTACTACAAATAAAGGTCCGAAAAATAAATACAAACTATTTCAGAAATACATAGAAGAAATAGTAGAGAAAGATAGAAGGAGACGCCAAGGCCTGCGGACGCCTGCAGGACTACCTCGGGTCGCCCGAATGGACAGAAGACAGCACCCTCACTGCGGTCCAAACGCTCCGGTATCAGTATCTGCACACAGTGCAGAGTGTAGTATCAGCACAACCGACCCCATATGCTGGTAAGTGCCTAGCCTAACCTTGGCGAAGTAGTGAGGAGGCTAGGACCAAACTACCAAATAAACCTGTGCAGTTAAATCATATACATCGAAAATAAAGGCAGATATTTACAGTTAAAGAGGGGAAGGAAAAAGCATGCTGCGGGGACTATCAGATAACAACAGAATACCAGAGAGGAATGTAAGGAAACCAAAATTCAATTGCTAACAAGGATAAGAGAAACAAACACATTATTCACTTACATCTCTTTCTTGTTGCAGGAGTGCAACCCGATCCCATTTCATATATCTTGTTGCAGGCGTGCAACCCGATCCCATTTCATATATCTCGTTGCAGGCATGCAACCTGATCCCATTTCATATATCTTGTTGCAGGCATGCAACCCGATCCCATTTCATATATCCTGTTGCATGCGTGCAACCCGATCCCATTTCATATATCACGTTGCAGGCGTGCAGCCCGCTCCCATTTCATATATTACCGTTGCAGGCGTGCAACCCACTCACATTTCATATATTACCGTTGCAGGCATGCAACCCGCTCCCATTTCATATATCTCGTTGCAGGTGTGCAACCCGCTCCCGTTTCATATATCAACATTAATCATAAAAAGGATCCCGGCGAGGGAACAATAATATAACAACAACATCCCGGCAAGGGAACAACCATAGAACAACAACATCCCGGCAAGGGAACAATAATATAACAACAATATCCCGGAAAGGGAACCGTAATATTACAACAACATCCCGGCAAGGGAACCACAATATAACAACAACATCCCGGCAATGGAACAATAATGATAATCATCATATTAAGCATGAATAAACCATGACGGAGTCACAACAATTTAAATTACAAGACTTACGGGCATGCTTGACACCGATGTATAGATACTCGTCACCATGCCTATACGTCTTACTCCACAATTAACACATAGCAAATAAGACACCACTCCTAATCCCTCAAGCTAAGGTTAGACCGAACACATACCTCGATGCCACGAACATAATTCAAGCCTCATACTACTGCTTTACCTCTTGATTCCACCACCAATTCGCTCGTATCTAGCCACAAGTTACTTAACTATATCAATTAATGCTAAATGAATCAATTCTAATGCATGAAAATAGATTTTCTAAAATTTTTCCCAAAAAGTCAAAAATCGACCCCAGGACCACATGGTCAAAACCCGAGGTTCGAACCAAAACCCGATTACCCATTCACCCACGAACTCAAATATATAATTTATTTTGAAATCGGACCACAGATCGAGGTCCAAATCCCCAAAATTTGAAAAACCTAAGTTCTACCCAAAACACCTAATTTCCCCCCGTGAGAACCTTTGATTTTGAGTTGAAATCAGGAGAAAAGATGTTAAAGATTAATCAAAACGAGTTAGAAATGACATACAATCGGTTTGGAGAAGAACTTTTCTTTAGAAAATCGCCTAAGAGAGTTTAGGTTTTAAAAAAGTTGTAAAAATGGTTGAAATCCCGTCTGAAATTCATTTAGCAGGTCTCTGATATCGCAATTGCGACCAGGGTTCGCATTTGCGAACCCTTAAGGAACCTGCATTCTTCGCATTTGCGATAAGGGGTTCGCATTTGCGAACCCTAAGGATTTCTGCTTCCCTCGCATTTGCGAAGGTATTGTCGCATTTGCGACAGCTGAGGAGTTCTGAGTACTTCGCATTTGCGAAGGAAATGCTCGCAATTGCGAGCAAGGCTGGCCAGGGCTTATTTCGCATTTGCGAAGAGCCCCTCGCAATTCCCAAGATCTCAGACTTTGCATTTGTGATCCCTGATCTCGCAATTGCGAGATCAGAGGCCAGCACCAGACCTACAACCTGCAACAATTTCCTAAGTCCAAATTTCACTCCGTACCTATCCAAAACTCATCCGAGCCCTCGGGGCTTCAAACCAAACATGCACACCACCCTAAGAACATCATACGGACTTGCTCGTGCAATCAAATCATCAAAATAACATCAACAACTATGAATTAAACCCCAAATTTATGCAATCATCCAAGAACACCAAAATTTCCAATTTCTCAACTGTAAGTCCGTTTTATACCAAACGAATCCCGATCTTTACCAAATTATACAGATTTAACCAAATTATTATTTCAAACTTGTACTGGGCTCCGAAATCAAAATATGGGCCCGATACCATCAAATTCAAACATATTTCATTTCCAAAAACTCATATATTCCAGGAAATAATTTTCTTTAAAAATTCATTTCTCGGGCTTAGGACCTCGAAATTCGATTCTGGGCATACGCCCAAGTCCGATATTTTCCTATGGACCCTCCGGGACCGTCAAATCACGGGTCCAGGTCCGTTTACCCAAAATGCTGATCGAAAGTCAACCTAAATTCATTTTAAAGGCAAAATTCATCATTTTTCATAGATTTTCACATAATGGCTTTTCGGATACATGCCCGGACTGCGCATGCAAATCGAGGTGGGACAAAAAGGAAGGTTTTAAGGCCTTGGAACACAGAATTTACTTTCAAAATGAGTGATGACCTTTTGGGTCATCACATCCTCCACCTCTAAAACAACCATTCATCCTCGAACGGACATAGAAAAGAAGTACCTGAGTCGGAGAAAAGATGGGGATATCGGCTCCGCATATCGGACTTGGACTCCCAGGTTGATGCCTTAGCAGGCTAACCTCTCCACTAAACACGAACAGAAAGGAAACTCTTCGATCTCAACTTACGAACTTGCCAGTCTAGAATAGCTACCGGCTCCTCCTCATAGGACAAGTCCTTGTCCAACTGGACAGTGCTGAAATCTAACACGTGGGATGGATCGCCGTGATACTTCCGAAGCATGGACACATGAAACACTGGATGCACGGCTGATAAACTCGATGGAAATGCAAGTCTGTAAGCCACCTCTCCACTTGATCAAGAATCTCAAACGGGCTAATGAACCTAGGGCTAAGCTTGCCCTACTTTCCAAATCCCATCACGCCCTTCATGGGCGACACCCGAAGCAACACTCGCTCGCCGACCATGAATGCCACATCATGAACCTTACGGTCTGCATAACTCTTTTGCCTGGACTGAGCTGTACGAAGCCTATCCTGAATGATCCTGACCTTGTCCAAGGCATCCTGTACTAGATCTGTACCCAACAACCGAGCCTCACCCAGCTCAAACCACCCAATCGGCGACCGACACAGCCTACCAAATAAAGCCTCATAAGGAGCCATCTAGATGCTCGATTGGTAACTGTTGTTGTAGGCAAACTCCGCTAAAGGCAAAAACTGATCCCACGAGCCTCCCAAATCAATAACACAAGCTCGGAGCATATCCTCCAAAATCTGAATAGTACGCTCGGACTGTCCGTGGATGAAATGTTATGCTCAACTCGACCCATGTGCCCAACTCACGCTGCACTGCTCTCCAGAAATGCGAGGTAAACTACGTACCTCGATCAGAAATGATAGACACGGGCACACCATGAAGACGAACAATCTCCTGGATATAGATCTCAACTAACCTCTTAGAAGAATAGGAGACTGCCACAGGAATGAAATGCGCTGACTTGGTCAGCCTATCGACAATAACCCACACTGCATCGAACTTCCTCTGACTCAGTGGGAGTCCAACAACAAAGTCCATAGTGATACGCTCCCACTTCCACTCGGGAAGCTCAATCCTCTGAAACAAACCACCGGGTCTCTGATGCTCGTACATTACTTGCTGGCAATTCAAATACCGAGCAACATACGCAACAATATCCTTCTTCATCCTCCTACACCAATAATGCTGCCGCAAATCCTGATAAATCTTAGCGGCGCCCGGATGAATAGAGTACCGGGAACTATGGGCCTCCTCTAGAATCAACTCTCGAAGTCCATCCACATTAGGAACACAAACTCGACCCTACAGCCTCAAAACTCCAAAATCTCCAACTATAACCTGCTTGGTACCTCCGTGCCGCACTGTGTCCCTAAGAACACACAAATGGGGATCATCATACTGCCGATCTCGAATACGCTCCAATAATGAAGAACGAGCGAGTGTGCAAGCTAACACGCGGCTGGGCTCAGAGACATCCAACCTCACGAACTGACTGGTCAAAGCCTGAACATCCAAAGCAAGCGGTCTCTCACCGACCGGAATATATGCAAGACTACCCATACTGGCTGACTTCTACTCAAAGCATCGGCCACTACATTGGCCTTCCCCGGGTGATATAAGATGGTGACATAATAGTCTTTCAATAGTTCCAACCACCTTCTCTGGCTCAAGTTTAGCTCCTTCTGCTTGAACAAATACTGTAGACTCTTGTGATCCGTGAACACCTCACATGACAAGCCATATAAATAGTGCCTCCAAATCTTCAGCGCGTGAACAATGGATGCTAACTCCAAATCATGGATTGGGTAGTTCTTCTCATGAATCTTCAACTGACGCGAAGCATAAGCAATGACCTTGCCATCCTGCATCAACACCGCACCAAGTCCAATACGAGATGCATCACAATAAACTGTATATGGCCCTGAACATGTGGGCAAAACCAACACTCGCGCCGTAGTCAAAGTTGTCTTGAGCTTTTGAAAGCTCGCCTCACATTCGTCCGACCACCTGAACTGGGCCCCCTTCTGGGTCCACCTGGTCATCGGGGTTGCAATAGATGAAAACCCTTCCACAAACCGACGGTGATAGCCCGCCAAACTCAAGAAACTCCGAATCTCTGTAGCTGATGTGGGTCGGGGCCAGTTCTTGACTGCCTCGATCTTCTTCGGATCCACCTGAATACCCTCTGCTGATACAACATAACCGAAGAATGCAACTGAACTCAACTAGAACTCACACTTCGAAAACTTAGATACAACTGACTAGCTCTCAGAGTCTGAAGAACCACTCTCATATGCTGCTCATGCTCCTCCCGACTACGGGAATAAATCAAAATATCATCAATGAAGACGATCACGAAGGAATTCAAATAAGGCCTGAACACTCGGTTCATCAAATCCATGAAAGCTGCCAGGGCATTTGTCAATCCGAATGACATCACCAAGAACTCATAGTGCCCGTACCGAGTGCGGAAAGCTATCCTAGGGACGTCGGATGCCCTAATCCTCAACTGGTGGTAGCCAGATCTCAAGTCGATCTTAGAAAACACTTGGGCACCCTGAAGCTTGTCAAACAAATCATCAATCCGCGGCAATGGGTACTTATTCTCGATTGTGACCTTGTTCAATTGCCGGTAATCTATACACATCCTCATCGATCCGTCCTTCTTCTTAACGAACAACACCGGCGCACCCTAAGGCGAGACACTAGGTCTAATGAAGCCTTTATCAAGCAAGTCTTGTAACTGCTCCTTCAATTCTTTCAACTCAGGCGGGGCCATACGATACGGCGGAATAGAAATGGGCTGAGTGCCCGGAGCCAAATCAATGCAGAAGTCAATATCCCTGTCGGGTGGCATACCCGACAGGTCTGAAGGGAAAACCACAGGAAACTCACAAACAACAGGCACAAAATCCATAGAAGGAACCTCGGCACTAGAATCACGAACATATGCCAAATAGGCCAAACATCCCTTATCAACCATACGCCGAGCCTTATGAGATAATCCTACGGGTAGAATGACCAAGAGTCTCTCTCCACTTAAGATGAGGTAAACCCGGTAAGGATAAGGTCACAGTCTTGGCATGACAATCCAAGATGGCATAGTAAGGTGATAACCAGTCCATCCCCAATATGACTTCAAAATCAACCATATCCAACAGTAACAAATCTACTCGGGTCTCAAGACCCCCAATCACAACACACAAGAACGATGAACACGATCTACCACAATAGAATCACCCATCGGTGTAGACACATAAATAGGAGCACTCAAAGAATCACTGTGATAACTGCATCGGAAGCCTCAGCCACAGGCCTGGCTGGAAGAGCATCACATCGGGGCTGGGCTCCACCACTCTGAACTACATCTCTGGGACGGCCTGCTGCTGGCCGGCCTCCACCTCTAGCGGCCTGACCTCCACCTCTAATACCTCTACCTCCACCTCTAGCACCTCTACCTCCACCTCTAGCTGGCTGAGCGGGCTGTGGAACACTCGGTGCCTGAACCATGGCATGTGGAACCTCCACCTCTAGCTGGCTGAGAGCTGCTCAATGCTCGAGGGAAAAATCTAGCGATATGACCCGTATCGCCACAAGTATAACAAGCCCTCGCCTGCTGAGAATGCTGGCCCTGACGACCTGAATGACCACCCTGAAAACTCTGGAGCGGTGGTGCACTGATAGCAGCTGGTGGTGCAATGTAGGACTACTAATCCGAATACTGCATATGAGAACCACGTCCACCTGAAACATCGTGAGAAACCTGAAGTGCTGACTGAAACGGCCTAGGGGATGGCCTCTACCAAAAGAATCCATGCCTCCAGACGAGGCACCACTGAATCTGCCTGAATGACGAGGCCTCTTGTCAGACCCCTGACCACCCATCTGTGACAGAACCATCTCAACTCTCCTGGCCACATTGGCCGCCTCCTGAAAAGAAATCTCACTCCCCGTCTCCTTGGCCGTTTGAAGTCGAATAGGCTAAATGAGTCCCTCAATGAACCTCCTCACTCTCTCTCTCTCTCAATGGGAAGTATAAGAAGAGCATGACGGGCCAAGCTAATAAATCTGGTCTCGTATTGAGTAACAGTCATAAAACCCTGTTGGAGACGCTCAAACTGCCTCCGATAGATCTCTCTCTCAGTGATAGGAAGAAACTTCTCCAGAAATAGCTGAGAAAACTAACCCCAAGTCAAAGCTGGTGACCCAACTGGTTTAGCCAAACAATAATCCCTCCACCAAGTCTTAGCAGATCCAGACAGTCGAAAAGCAGCAAAGTCGACCACATTGGTCTCTACTATCCCCATGTTCCGTAGAACCTCAGGACAACTGTCCAAATAATCCTGGGGATCCTCAGAAGATGTACCACCAAGAGTAGTAGTGAAGAGCTTGGTGAAACCTATCCAACCTCCACAAAGCCTCCGAAGACGTAGCTGATCTAACACTGGTCTGTGCTGCTTCTCGACTGAAGAAGCGCTATGTGACCTCGCCATTCGCGAAGGAACAAGAGTGGAAGTTCAACTAGTATTGAGAATTCAAGTCGCACGACAGGAAAGAATGGATGTGAAGTTTTTTCCTAACTCTGTAGCCTCTGGGGATAAATACAGACGTCTCCGTACCAATCCCTCAGACACTACTAAGCTTGTCCGTGAATTGTGAGACCTAAGTAACCTAGAGCTCTGATACCAACTTGTCACGACCCGGATTTCCCACCCTCGGGGAGTCGTGATGGCGCCTACTAGTGAAAGCTAGGAAAGCCAATTATTTCAAATATTTACCTTTTTCTCATTTTTAATCCTTTAACAGTTATGAATCAACATTATATAATCAGCGGAATTAAACAAGCGGAAGAACAAACTATAACCCTTAAAATATCACCAATACAATTTCTTAAACATAAACTACCCAGAACTGGTGTCACAATTTCACAGACTGTCTAAGAGTACTACAAATAAAGGTCCGAAAAATAAATACAAACTATTTCAGAAATACATAGAAGAAATAGTAGAGAAAGATAGAAGGAGATGCCAAGGCATGCGGACGCCTGCAGGACTACCTCGGGTCGCCCGAATGGACTGAAGACAACACCCTCACTGCGGCCCAAACGCTCCGGTATCAGTATCTGCACACAGTGCAGAGTGTTGTATCAGCACAACCGACCCCATGTGCTGGTAAGTGCCTAGCCTAACCTTGGCGAAGTAGTGAGGAGGCTAGGACCAGACTACCAAATAAACCTGTGCAGTTAAATCATATACAACAGAAATAAAGAAAGATATTTACAGTTAAAGAGGGGAGGGGAAAAGCATGTTGCGGGGAATATCAGATAACAACAGAATACCAGAGTGGAATGTAAGGAAACCAAAATTCGATTGCTAACAAGGATAAGAGAAACAAACACAGTATTCACTTTCATCTATTTCTTGTTGTAGGCGCGCAACCCGATCCCATTTTATATATCTTGTTGCAGGCGTGCAACCCGATCCCATTTTGATATATCTCGTTGCAGGCGTGCAACCCGATCCCATTTCATATATCTTGTTGCAGGCATGCAACCCAATCCCATTTCATATATCTCATTGCAGGCGTGCAACCCGCTCCCATTTCATATATTACCGTTGCAGGCGTGCAACCCGCTCCCATTTCATATATTACCGTTGCAGGCATGCAACCCGCTCCCATTTCATATATCTCGTTGCAGGCGTGCAACTAGCTCCTATTTCACATATCAACACTAATCATAAAAAGAATCCCGGCGAGGGAACAATAATATAACAACAACATCCCGGCAAGGAAACAACCATACAACAACAACATCCCGGCAAGGGAACAATAATATAACAACAATATCCCGGCAAGGGAACCGTAATATAACAACAACATCCCGGCAAGGGAACCACAATATAACAACAACATCCCGGCAAGGGAACAATAATGATAATCATCATATTAAGCA
The DNA here is from genome assembly GCF_001879085.1 of Nicotiana attenuata. Classification (NCBI taxonomy): domain Eukaryota; kingdom Viridiplantae; phylum Streptophyta; class Magnoliopsida; order Solanales; family Solanaceae; genus Nicotiana; species Nicotiana attenuata. Next base: position 282,755 of record NW_017671328.1, read on the forward strand.
TGAATAAACCACGACGGAGTCTCAACAATTTACAATACAAGACTTACGGGCATGCTTGACACCAACGTATAGATACTCGTCACCATGCCTATACGTCGTACTTCACAATTAACACATAGCAAATAAGACACCAATCCTAATCCATAAAGCTAAGGTTAGACCGAATACTTACCTCGATGCCACGAACACAATTCAAGCTTCAACTACTGCTTTACCTCTTGATTCCACCACTAATTCGCTCGTATCTAGCCACAAGTTACTTAACTATATCACTAAATGCTAAATGAATCAATTCTAATGCATTTGCGAACCCTAAGGATTTCTGCTTCCCTCGCATTTGCGAAGGTATTGTCGCATTTGTGACAGCTGGGGAGTTCTGAGTGCTTCGCATTTGCGAGCAAGGCTGGCCAGGGCTTACTTCGCATTCGCGAAGAGCCCCTCGCAATTCCCAAGATCTCAGACTTCGCATTTGCGATCCCTGATCTTGCAATTGCGAGATCAGAGGCCAGCACCAGACCTGTAACCTGCAACAATTTCCTAAGTCCAAATTTTACTCTGTGGCCTATCCAAAACTCATCCGAGCCCTCGGTGCTCCAAACCAAACACGCACACAACCCTAAAAACATCATACGGACTTGCTCGTGCAATCAAATCATCAAAATAACATCAACAACTATGAATTAAACCCCAAATTATGCAATCATCCAAGAACACCAAAATTTCTAATTTCTCAACTTCAAGTCCGTTTTATACCAAACCAATCCCGATCTTTACCAAATTTTACAGATTCAGCCAAATTATTATTTCAAACTTGTACCGGGCTCCGAAACCAAAATACGGGCCCGATACCATCAAATTCAAACATATTTCATTTCCAAAAACTCATATATATTCCAGCAAACAATTTTCTTTAAAAATTCATTTCTCGGGCTTAGGACCTCTGAATTCGATTCTCGGCATACGCCCAAGTCCCATATTTTCCTACGGACCCTCCGGGACCGTCAAATCACGGGTCCGGATCCATTTACCCAAAATGTTGACCAAAGTCAACCTAAATTCATTTTAAAGGCAAAATTCATCATTTTTCACAGATTTTCACATAATGGCTTTCTGCATACACGCCCGGACTGCGCACACAAATTGAGGTGGGACAAAAAGGAAGGTTTTCAGATTCAGTTCCATGATCAGAACTAATTGACGCAAGTTGATTACCTAGTTGTTTCTGAGTTTTTCTAACAAAGGCAGTAAACATGTCAAATGCTTCATCCTTAGATGTTAAAAACAATACCCAAGTAAACCTAGAGTAATCATCAACAAGTACCATCACATATTTCTTACCACATCCGCTCAATGTTCACATTGGACCACAGAGATCCATATGAACCAGTTCCATCGACCTGGTCGTGCTTACCACTTTCTTGCTTTTAAAAGAGGATCTTACCTGCTTCTCCCTTGCACAAGCCTCTCAAACTTTGTCTTCCTTGATCTTGATGTTAGGTAACCCTATCACCAGGTCCTTGGAGACTAATTTGTTGAGTTGATTTAGACTTGCATGACCAAGTCTTTTGTGCCATAGGAGGGGATCATTGTCCAACACACTTAAGCAAGTGAGTTCATTTTCTGAAAGAGTGGACAAATCTACAATGTAAATATTGTTAACTCTTTTCTCCTGCAAAAAAATCTTGTCAGTGGTAAGATTCATCACAAAACATTTGGTAGAGGTGAATGCTACCAGGTTACCTCTGTCACACAGTTGTGATACACTGATTAGGCTATATTTCAAGTCATCTATCAAGTAGACATTCTCAATGGAATATGAGTCTGTCTTACCTACCTTTCCAATCCCAATGATCTCACCTTTCTTCCCATTTCTAAAGGAGACATTACCTCATTTTGGGTCCTCAAGTGAAAGGAACTGGTTCTTACTTCCAGTCATATGCTTTGAGCATCCACTATACATGCACCATATTTGGCTACTTCCCTTCACTTGGACCTGCAAAACGAAATCAGGGGTTAGTCTTAGGAACCCAAACTAGTTTGGGTCCCTTTCTATAGGCAAAGGGGTGAATTAAATTCCTTTTAGCCCATCCAGGCAGCCTATTTTTCTCTTGAACAAAGATTTTTTTCTTTTGACTAGCCTTTTCTTTTGCATTACATTCACTTTTGTAATGACCAGTCTTGCCACAGTGTGTGCAGATTTTGTTCTCAGGAAGTGTGATGTACTTGCTTTTGGGATCCCACTTAGGTGCTGGGGTCCGATAGCTAAGTCCTCTCTTATTGCTACTGTGGTGCTCTTGTAGCCAGGATAGTGCATCAGAGGACTTATTCCATTTGAAAGTTCTGTCTAGTTCATGCTTCACCTTGCCTAGATCTTCTTTTAGGAATCTTATCTGCTCATCTCTCTTGTACAACTCATCCTTCATTTTTTCTAGATTTTCTTCTAAGGTGAGATATGTGTGATCAACTTTCTTTTTACCTGTTCCTAATTTCAGTTTTAAATTTTCAGATCTAAGTTCTAAGACAATGGTGTCAAGTTCAAGAACCTGGTTCTTTAACTCAGTATTTTTACTATCACTTTCACTAGCCCTGAGTTCCAGATTTTTGCACTTGGCTTTTAAGATCACACATTCCCTAGACAGCTGTTCCTTCTCATTGTTTATGACCTCAGACTCATCAATAAAGTCTAGCAGTAATTCAGATATTTTCTTTAGACAAAAATTTAATCTTGTCTCTGAGATGAATCACACTTACCTCTTGTTCATCGTCTGATTCTCCAATGGCCATAAGTGCTTGTTCATCTCCAGCTTCATCTTCTGAATCCTCATCTGAGCTTTCTCCCCAAGCAGCAACCATAGCCTTTGTTGATCCTTTGTTCTTCTTGGGTTGAACCTGTTCCTTCTTCCTGTTTCTTCGTTCAGCCCTTTCTTTCTTCCACTCAATTTCCCATTGAGGACAATTCTTGATCATGTGGTCAGTCTTACCACATTTGTAGCAGCCCTCGTTGGTCTGTTTTTCAAGGGCCCTTGGTTTGTTGAAGGTTGCACCTCTTGAAGAACCCTTTCCTCTCATTAGGTACTTCTTTAAATCCCTTGTGATCATAGCCATTTCATCATCCTCTAAGTCTGCACCTTCAGCTATTCTGAGAGCTAGGCTTCTTTCCTTCTTGGGTGCATCCATCTTCATGGTTTGCCTTCTCAGTTCATAGGCAGTGCGATTTCAATCAGCTCATCCAACTTGAGAGTGGCAATGTTCTTTGATTCCTGAATAGCAGTGATTTTACTTTCCCAAGTTATTGGCAAGACCCTTGTCAAGATTTTCTCAACTTTATCTTCTTCAAGAATAATTCTTCCAAGAGACTTAAGTTCATTTGTTAGTGTTGTAAACCTTGTGTACATTTCTTGGATGGTTTCACCTTCCTTCATAGTGAAATTCTCATATTGAGAATACAACAGTGTTCCTCTTGATCTCTTTACTTGAGGAGTTCCTTCATGGGCCACTTGTAGAGTGCCCCAAATTTCCTTAGCAGTAGTACAACTTTGAATTCTACTGTACTCGTCTGGACCTAGTCCACATACAAGCCATTTCTTGGCCTTGGCATTCTTTTCCCATTTCTTCAAATCTTCAGCAGTACAGTCAGCACTCGTCTTTGGCACTTCCACTCCTTCAGCATTCTTCTTTGTAGTAGCCAGGGGACCATCAGTAACAATGTCCCAAATTTCATAGTCTTCTCCTATGATATGGTCTCTCATCTTGTTCTTCCACCAGGAATAGTACTGGCCATTAAAGAGTGGAGGCCTAGCAGTGGATTATCCTTCCTAGTTTCCAGGTGGTGCACTCATTTTGATATGTTCCTAAGGTGTTAGCCTCTTCAAGGATAACCCTCTCTGATACCAATTTATGTTTTATACTTCAATACCACACAAGAGGGGGGCGGGGGTGATTTGTGTGGTACCCAATTTTCGCTTAACTTGATTATAGAAGGACCTGGTTCTTCTATGTGTTCCAATTACTACTGTTGCGGAATAATAAATATAGAAAATAAAGAACACAAAGATTTTACGTGGAAAATGCCTGGCTCAAAAGGTGAAAAAACCACGACCTACCTTCCAGTAGGATTTTCCCAAACTCTCCACTAAAATCACTGAGCCAAAAACTGCATTTACAAAAAAAACTCTTTTGTAAACCTAGGATTAACTCTAATCCCGTTGTGGCACACAGCCTCAACTGTTGAGACAACTTCAAGTTAACTCTAACTTGAAAACTCTAAGTACCTAATACAATTGCTTATAAATAAGCTGAAAGGTACAATGTAAAATCACCTACAACAATTGAACTAGAATAAAAGACAGACACTTGGAACTGGTTCTTCTATCTGGTTCAAGTAGCTTCAGGATTGCACGCTTGAATCACACATAAATTGCTTGCAAAAAAATTGCCTTGCTATTTTGCTCTCAATTCACGTTTAGCTTCTGCTTATGTGCATTGCCTGAACAACACTAATATTTAAGGAGTTAGCTATTAGAAATTGACTAGGATACAGACGCTGCTCTCCCATGGTGGAAGAGTTCTAGATCTCTTACTCTAACTCTATCCTTTTCCTAAACCGTGTTCTCTTTGTATAAGGGATGCAACCTTTTCGATCATGATCAGGATATATCACTTCTTATAAGTTAGGTTTATCTCCTTCACGTGCATCTCACATGTTTGATTTGATCATCACTGTGCTTCACAAGATGGACCTGGTCCATGTCTGAGTTCCTTTGTCAGTCTTCAAAACTTCACCTTTACTTGGGCTAACAATACTGTTGACACACATTCCATTACCCAATGGATGAACTTCTGTGGAAAAGCAAGGTCAGTAAGCATACACCTAAGAAATTGCCAATCCAATGAGTCATAAGCCTTTTTAATGTCAAACTTAAGCACACACCTAGGAGGTAGACCTTTCCTATTATAGCCTTTGAATAGCTCATGGCTAAATAGGATATTGTCAATAATGCTCCTTCTTCGAATAAAAGCAGATTGAGACTTCCCAATGATCATCTCAATTACTCTTTTAATTCTTCTAGTCGGAACCTTTGCAACAATTTTATACAGAGTAGTGCAGCAAGCAATAAGCCTATAGTCCTTTACTTTTGTAGGTGCTGAGACTTTAGGTATCAAGGTAATGGCTGTGCAGTTCCATGTTGGTTTCATTTTACCTGTATGAAAGAAGTATGAAATAGCCTCATAAAGGTCCTGCCTCACTATCACCCAATGCTTAGTAAAGAATTCTATAGGGTAACCATCGACTCCAGGAGCTTTGTCCTTAGGCATATCCCTCACTGCTTCATCGACCTCATCATGTGTTATCTCCTTTATTAGTTCTTGCAGATGCTTTAGTGTTAGACATTCTCCTGCTTTAATGATTCTGGTATTTGGACATGGCATTAACCCATTGGCTTTCCCCATTAGCTGAGTGAAAAAGTTAGTAAACCCTTTTTCCACAGCTTTTGGATCAGTGATCTTCACTCCCATATCATCATACACAGTGGTGATAGTATTCTTGGTGACCCTAATTTTGAACTGTGCATAGAAGTACCTTTCCTCCATAGTACTCCATTTTTCCAATTCTTGCATAGTCTGCTTTTCCTGTTCTATCAGCATCTGATTGAATGGATCAAGAACCAGGTTAGATTGAGTGCATTTCAGCCTTATTTGAGTCAACCTTTGCTCATAACTTGCCATCTCCTTATTGAGTCCTTTAGCCTAATCTTTTAGATTGTGTAGCTTCTGCCAAATAGTAGTCATAGGGTTCTGTTGCCATATTCTATCCACCATAGGCCTAAAGTCCTTATCCAAATACGTCTATTAGTGGAATGATTTTCGATGTCGGATGGCCGTAATCAAACACCAAAAAGGATTCATATTATAAGAATCATTCTCCTATTTGGAAACAATCACTGTGAGGCGGTGATTTAATTATTCCATGCCAAGCAAAAGCTATCAAAGCTATAAGACTGCCAATATGATTCTAGTATACTAATCAGAGGTGCACATGACTTACGTAAGAGTAGGTGCATATAACTCAAAGTAAGCTTAGACTCTTTAGACTTTTGCTAGAAATTAATCCATACGTGCTTATTTGATATGGAGTTAATGAATGAGATATACTCCAAATGGATACTAGAAGGCCAAAAATCAACACAGTGTGTGATTGGGTTGACTTGGCATGGATTACAATGAAATTTCAATTGCAAAGAAAGTGATAGTTAAAAGGACATGCATGTCCACTGCAGGCAAATGGAACCATTTTGTTGTATTCATGAATTAAAATGCTACTCCCTCCGTTCCAATTTATGTCGACTTATTTCCTTTTTGGTCCATTCCAAAAAGAACGATCCATTTCTAAATTTAGAAACAATTTAGCTTAAACTTGCAATTACACCCTTAATGAGAGCTTTTATAACCACACAAATACTCTGGGCCCCTTTTTGACTTGTTTAGGACCACAAATTCCAAAAGTCTTTATTTTTTCTTAAACTTCGTGCCCGGTCAAATATGTTCACATAAATTGAAACGGAAAGAATACTTTAGAAGCAATACCTAATAAATTGAACGGTGCAGTCATCCTAAAGCTTTGAGACAATTCGAGTTTGTGGAAAAAAATGATATTTTTATCCAAGGTACCGGCAAAGGGGATGTGTCTAAATTAGTTTGTACTTCGAGACGTGATTCGGTTTCGACGAGTCTACACCTCGACAAGTCTTGAAGTAGGGGGAATTTGTAGGAATATAAATTTTATTAAAATTAAATTCATAAAATAATTTGGATTATATTTTAAATTCAAGATATATTGGTCCAAATAAATTTATGGGCTAATATAATTGAATTAATTATATAAGTCCAATATATATGTATTAAATAAAGGGGTTTTGGCATGGTATAACAACATACCCATATAATTGGCAGAAAATAGCCTTAGTTATAGATATTGGCATCAAATAGCCAATAAATGTATATCATAATAATAATATGTATATCACAACTTTTTTTTCTTTTGTCTATATCGATATGTATATTAAAATTTTACTTTTCATTCTTTGTATATAAATAATATTATTTTTTGTATATCAATAAAATAAAATTATATATATAGTTTATGCTGCCTTTATATCAATGTATATCACAATAAAAATATTATATTATTTTTATATCATAGTAGCACATCGGACATGTGTATACCAAAATAGATATCATAAGTTTATTTTTCTTCTTTGTGTATATCAAAAATTAATTTTCTTTGTATAGCAAAATATTATTTACTCCCACAATTATATTTATATTTTAGAACTTGCTTAAACATGCTATATCAAAAATTTATTTTCTTTTTTTGATCAATAATTAATAATTATATTATTTGTATATCACAGTGTAAAACATAATAATAATGTGTATATAAAAAAATTATTAAAATTTTATTTTCCTTCTTTGTATAACACATTTCAAATTGAAAACTCAAGTTCAAGACGACTCCACATGTGCATCCTCTATCGTAGCCCGATGTACAGCAGTGATATCTCATGTATATTATGCGTATCTGTGTATATCCATGAAAATTTGTGTTATATATACGATATACAATGTGATATACACGGGCGTCCATAAGAATATTGTGTTGTATACACGATATAACAGACGTCCTTAAAAACTTGTGTGTGATATACACTGATGTACACGATATACAACGTGATATACACATATCGTAGTTGAATTTTTAGGTCTGATTTTTTACCTCAAACCAGTCTAAATCACTTCTAATCTTGCTCAAATTCGTTTATGTATTTTCAACCAATTTCAATCACACCTACTCATTCAATCCAACCAAAAAAAAAGGAAGAGAGAAGAAAAATAAAGTTGAAATATATTTTTTCTCTCTTAGTTTTTGCTAATCTTGCTCAAATTTTGTATATAGCCTCGTTTAGGTATTTTCAACCAATTTGAATCACAGTCACTCATTCAATCCAACCAAAAAAAAAAGAGAAGAGAGAAGAAAAACAAAGTTGAAATATATTTTTTTCTCTCTTAGTTTTTGCTTCTGATTTTCTCTGATGTGAGATCAACCTTACCTTTTCATCCCGCTGATTTTTTTTTTTTTTTTGCATAATTCGCAATAATTGTTGCTAAACTATGATAGCAAAAGAGAAGAGATAGAAGAAGAAATACAAGGAGAGAAAGGGGGAGGGAAGCAAAAATAAGCGTGTAGTTTTTTGAGAGAGAGAATATAAAAGAGAGTAGTTTTTTTTAAGATTTGGCTATATAATGCCAATTGTTTGGGGCTATCTTTGCCAAACCTAATATAAGGCTAAAAAATTACCAATTTCTGTTATGTGTTGTTATAGGATGCCAATTTTTCTTAAATAATAAATAAGTCTTAATCCATTGGTCTAGCCCATTTAATTGGGCTAAAGTGATGAGCCCACTTCATTAAGCCCAAGATGTCATCTTCCTAGAGGCACAGTTTGGTGCCACGCCAAGTCAAGCGGAAGAACTAATAGGATCGTGCCACATGTCAAAATGACAAATTATGTCAGGTCACATTAAAATGCCAATGAAATTGCGCCACGTGTGCAAGTGACATATTCTGGCCAATCAAGTGCGACCTTGTCTCACTTCAATTTGATTGGTCGAAAAGAATTTGTTCTTATCATAACTCTTTCCTCCCACAACTATAAATAGGCGTCTTCATAACTCAGAAAAGACACCAGAAGTTATAACAAGAAGCAAGAAAGTGCTCGTGGATCAAACGCTGCAAATTCCTCCACAAGTTTCAAGCTTCAGGCAATCAACTTCAAGCTCAAGAATGAAGAGCAAATCAAGGTCAAGTTCAAGCAATCAAGCTCAAGCTCAAGAACAAGATCATCGTTCGTGGCAACAACTACATATTCAATATCAACCTTAAAGGCCCTTGAATTTATTTGCTATTGGAAAGAAGAATCAGAGGATTCATAGAGATTGTAACACTCAAATATTTAAAATAAAATGCTATGATTGTTGCGATATTTTTCGGTCTTGATTTTATTTTCTCAATGCAATTTATTGTCTACAATGTGATTTAAATATTTAAAAATCGACTTAATTAATTTGGTTTCTTTTTAGGAGGATACCAGCTCAAATCGAACTAAGAACACCTCTACTCACCAATAACATCAATAAGATCATCCTTTGTACTCGCTCACCAAACACGAATAGATGCCGACGTCTTTTCTTAGTCGCCAAAAGAACTTTACAAGAGGATGTGACATAATTTGTCCACCCTATTTAATAATTGTTCAATGTAGTCGCTTTGAACTATTGTGTATATTCCTATGATTTAAATGACAAAATGATTTTATGATGTCTTTGTAGAATTTTGTAGCTGTTGCAACTTCCGATGAAAATCATTGAACAACTTTTCCGATGTAAATCTGTTATCCACAATAAAATTAACTAATAATGTAATTTTTCCTTACCTATCAAAGTGCGTATCAGCGTATATAACTTAATTAATCAAATTTTGACTTGTCGATAGGTTGGTGGTGAGTTTGCTGAGTTTCCTGGTGATTTTTTTTGTTATAGATGGACAGTCCGTCGAAAACTTGAAAAAATTATCATAATTCTTATGAATGGACGGCCGTCGAAAAGCTCAATATCCGAAAACTTTTCGACAGCCTCTGTGTTTAAAAATATTATGGGTTTGTGGAATATTTTACCATTTTTGGGTGCCGCATTTCAAAATCTGTGCAACTTTAGATACCTCTGAATTCGATTTCTCAGAATTTACCTCTCATTAACTTGAGAGGAAGTGTTGAAATTAAATTGTGATAAGGACAAGAGAGATGAGGTTTGGCATGATAGGATTTACTCATTACAATTATCCTTTATAACAATCATTTTCTATAATAATATTTCACTATATCGATCAAATTTTCTTTGCAATCAATTTTTTTGGTGTTATGCTATAATATATATTTTTTGAAATAACACCTCAATATAACAACCAAAAACTATCGGAACAAACGAGACTTGTATAGAGATGTTTGATTATGTTATTAAAGTCAAGCAGTATCACCGTTGTTCGAAAAATACCGCTTAAGATAAAAAGAGGTGAAAGATGTATAATATATGTATTATCCATATATAATAAGTATTAAGACTATATTTATCTTGTAATTACGCTGAGTCAGCACACTGTTAGTTAGACTGTTAGCAGATTAGTTAGCGGTAGTTAGTGGAGGTTTATTTCTTAATTTCTTGCCAGCTGTTTCTTAGTTGTACACATGTATATAATTGAACAGTACTCAATACAAAGGTCAGAGTTTCATTTCATAAAGTTAGAGACTCTCTGCAGTTCTCATTTTCTCTCTCCACGAGCTTCATCTTGTAGAAGTTGTTGAATCCTCCACCGGAGGAGATACAAAACTCAGTCCACATCTGTAATCTTGACATGGTATCAGAGCGGAGGTTCTCTCATCGACCACGCCCTTTTCTGTTGATTCTAGTCACTGAGTAATCTCGGGTTCTTCGCCAATCAAAATTTGGGGAAAATCTTGATCGGACGCATGCAGTGACGATTCATCAACAAATAGAAGAAATTAAGCTACATTTCAGCTACACGAACATCACTCCAATTGCTTCTACATAGTTCCGATGGTGATTGAATAACATACTGAAGAGACGACCACAACGGCAACAACACAGACAGTAATCGATGCATCTAGCCCTCTTTACATATATCCTTCTAACGGTCTTGGTTCCACACTAAACCTGTTCCATTTGATGGAATTGGATATCATTTCTGGAGAAGAAGTGTATTGAGAGCCCTTTTAGTGAAAAACAAATTAGGTTTTATTAATGGGAATAGTAAGAGACCCGATACAACGTCTCCACATTTTCGTCAATGGGAAAATGTGACGATATGGTCATCTCATGGATCCTAAATACTCTGGCAAAGGACATTGCTGACAGTGTTGAGTATGTGAATGATTCTCTTGAGCTATGGAAGGAACCAAAGGACCAATATGACTAGACGAATGGAGCTAAACTGTATCAAGTCCAGAAAGAAATTAATGATTTGAGCCAAGGAGTTCTTGATATCACTGGCTACTACACAAAAATGAAGAAACTCTGGGAAGAATCAAACACTCTGAGCAACAAAACTTATTGTAGTTGTGTGTGTACCTGTGGAGCAAATGAAAGCATGCATAATGCAGAACAAGATAAAAGGTTGATACAATTTCTAATGGGACTCAATGAAGTCTGTACATTTGTTCGAGGAAGCATACTCATGATGAAACCCCTGACATCCATGGCACAGGCATTTGCTCTGTTGATACAGGAGTAAAAGCAGAGGGAATTTAGGCCAAGAGATCAACTGAATGTTGATTCCACTGCATTAAATGTTAATCTAGGAGGAAGAGCCTTCAAGACAAACTACTCAACTGGAAATCAAATTACAAATAACAGACCTCGACCCTTTTGTGATCATTGCAAACGACCAGGTCACACCAAAGACAAGTGATATAAGCTACATGGATACCCCCAGGGTTTTAATCAAGGGTCTCAAGGGTTACAACAGTACATCAGAGTTCTCAAGGATACAACAAGAGTACAAGGTTCAACAAAGGGAAGAATACCATTGCAAATCCAGTTGCAAACGTAGATAGAGGAGAGGAGGTGGAACACCCAGGAGAAAATCAAAGTATGAGCCTTTCAAAGGAGCAATATGGACAAATTGTCAGCCTGCTGCAGCATTTTCAGATTGGAAGTACTGGAGAAAATCCAGCCAGTGCAAATATGTCTAGTGGAGCTTCTGTGAACTTTGTAGGTATGATTGCTTGCACCTCTTCAATTGATTTTGATAATCCATCATGCAAATGTTTTAGTGCAAAAGCTAACTTATGGATATTAGATTCTGGAGCATCACAATATGACTTTTCACAAAATTCACCTACAAAACATTGTAAGCCTACCATATCCTCAGTTAGTTAAACTTCCAAATGGTTACAAAGTTAGAGTTACTGAAATTGTTGATGTACCCCTGACACATAAAATTGTTCTGTAAAAAGTCTTGTTTATTCCATCCTTCAAATTTAATTAGTGTCTATCAGTTCCTTAGCAATACATCTCAAATGCATTGCATCCTTTTCTGACACTTTCTGTCTACTGCAGGCCCCTTCAGTGAAGAGGCCTTTGGAGATTGGTAAGATGTATGATAGACTGTACTTCCTCTGTTCTAAGTGTTTGAAGAAAGGTAGTCTTACACCTGAACAAATTGTGATCTTCCTTGCTTTTCTGCTCATGTTGATAATGTGAATGCTATACACTGTCTATCTCATTCCTACAATCCATTCCCTATTGTAAATAATTCCAATTGCAATAATGAAGACAGTGTTTCTGGTTTGTCTTCTTGTTCATCTCTTAGTGATAATGTGGATCTATTGTGGCATTTCAGACTTGGTCTTGTACCTTTCAGCAAAATGAGAGGCATTTCTACATACCTGCAACCTTTTCTACCAAACAACCTTTATGTGCACTATTTGCCCTATGGCCAGATAATCTGGGGTTCCCTTTCCCCAAAGAACAACTGATACCACTAAATTTTTTGAAATACTTCATGTAGATCGATGGGGTCCCTACCATGTGGCCACACATAATAACTTTAAATACTTCCTTACCCTAGTAGATGATTATAGTAGGTCTACTTGGACCCATCTCTTGAGTTGCAAAAGTTATGCCCTACAAATCATAAAGGCTTTTGTGAGTTTGGTAGAAAACCAATTCCAAACGACTATTAAATGTATAAGGTCTGATAATGGCCTATAGTTTACTAACAATGAAGCATCCTCATTTTTCCCATCAAAGGGAATAAACCACCAGAAAACATGTCCATATACCACAACAAAACGGAGTGGTGAAAAAAAACATAAATAGTTCCTTGAAGTGGCTAGGGCACTAAGTTTTCAATCCAAACTACCATTGAAATATTGGGGAGAGTGTGCACTTACCACAACCTTTCTCATTAACAGACTTCCAACTACTCCTCTAAAGAACAAATGTCCTTTTGAACTGTTATATGGAAAGAAGCCCAATTACTCTCACTTAAGAAGTTTTGGATGTCTGTGTTATCCCACTATACCAAAGCCTCTCAGAGACAAACTTGAGCCAAGGACTACCCCACATGTGTTTGTAGGATATCCTTTTGGCACAAAGGGATATAAGGTACTAAGTCTGGCCACTAAGAAAATACATATCTCTAGAGATGTTTCCTTCTATGAATCAGTCTTTCCTTTCACTCTCAATCCTGTTGTAGGCAACATTCCACCTGTTTCTCACGATGTACTAACTACTAACAACTCATTTGATCATACTGATACATGTATACCTCACAACATTAGTGATCAGGAGAACATAAATCTTTCATTCTCTTATATGCCACCACTCTCTTCCTCACCAGCACCTTCCTCACATGAGACACAGGTTCTAATTGAACATCTTCAAGATAAAACATCACCTCAGCCTCCGATAGAAGAATCACTAGGATGTAGAAGATCTCACAAGGAGCACAAACCCCCCTCATATCTGAATGATTATGTTTGCAATCTACCAAACCTAAAGTCTAATTCTAGTTTCTCCATGCATGCTATGTTTTCTCATAATAACCACATTACTTCTGATGCCCTACATCCTGATAGTTAGCATATTGTAAAGAACATCTGTACTTTATATGAAGAAGCAGCCTTGTATCCTGCTTGGCAAAGTGCCATGTTACAGGAATTTGAGGCCTTGTATGATAATAACACATAGGATCTAGTCCCCTTACCTAAAGGAAAATAGGCTATTGGGTATAGATGGGTATATAAGGTAAAACATAAAGTAGATGGTAGTATAGAAAGGTATAAAGCAAGATTAGTTGTAAAGGCATACACTCAGCAAGCTGGTATAGACTACACAGAGACTTTCTCTCCAGTATTCAAGATGACCACTGTCAGGTCTTTTTTGCCGTAGCTGCAAAGCAAAAATGGGAAATCTCATAGCTGGATGTAAACAATGCGATTCTCCATGGAGATTTGCATGAGGAGGTGTTTATGCAGGCTTCTCCAGGTCTTGAAATGCACTCTCCATGGTTATTTTGCAAGCTGAACAAATCCCTTTATGGATAGAAGTAGGCCAGTAGACAATGGTATGATAAGTTGACTGATGTACTATACTCAAGAGGGTACACACATTCCATGTATGACAATTCCTTATTCCACAGGAAACAAGGTTCCTCTATTGTCTTTGTAGCATTATATGTTGATGATGTGTTGCTCACAGGGACTAATTCAGAAGAAATCAACCATCTCAAGGCTTTTCTACATGACAAGGTCAAAATTAAGGATTTGGGGAAGTTACATTACTTTCTAGGGCTAGAAGTTCTTTATAAGTCAGATGGTTTTATCATTTCACAAAGAAATTTTGTCTTAGACTTGTTAAAGGAATATGAGTGAATACATTCCTCAAGCTTGACTTCTCCCCTTGATCCTACAGTGAAGTTAGCTAAAGAGGGGGCTCCATTGCCTGATCCTACTTTCTACAGGAAACTAGTTGGAAAACTGAACTTCCTTATTGATACTAGGTAGACATAACATATGGGGTTCAACATATCCGTCAGTTTATGCAAGATCCTAGGGAGCCTCACTTTCATGCAGCCTATCATATGCTGAGGTACTTGAAGAAGGACCTTACTCTGGCTCTGTATTTCAGCAATGTAGATGATCTTTCAGTGTCTGCCTATTGTGATTCTGATTGGCAGTCTGCCCTGATTCTAAAAGATCGATATCTGGTTATGTTGTATTTTTGGGTGGTAGCTCTGTCAGCTGGAAGTCCAAGAAACAGAAAAACATATCTCTCTCCTCAGCAGAAGCAGAATAGAGAACCCTCAGAAAGGTTGTTGGTGAACTTGTTTGGCTATCAAGACTACTTGAAGAACTCACTGTGCCAGTTTGTTTGCCAATACCTGTGCTTTGTGATAGCCTATCTGCTCTGCATATTTCTAAGAACCCTGTGTTCTATGAAAGAACCAAACACATTGAAGTAGACAGCCATTTTGTGCGCACCAAGCTCCAGGAAGGCCTCATCGTTTTGCACCACATTGGTACTAGAGAGCAACTTGCAGATGTGCTCACTAAAGCTCTCACTGGGATCAAGCATTGTTCTATTCTTGGCAAGTTGGGTGTCATCTCCTCGCATCCAACTTTAGAGGGGGTATTAAGACTATATTTATCTTGTAATTGCGATGAGTCAGCACACTGTTAGTTAGACTGTTAGCAGATTAGTTAGTGGTAGTTAGTGGAGGTTTATTTCTTAATTCCTTGGCAGTTGTATCTTAGTTGTACACATGTATATAATTGAACAGTACACATACAAAGGTCAGAGTTTCATTTCATAAAGTTAGAGACTCTCTGCAGTCCTCATTTTCTCTCTCTACGAGCTTCATCTTCTAGAAGCTGTTGAATCCTCCATTGGAGGAGATACAAAGCACAGTCCACATCTGCAATCTTGACAACAAGTGCATAGCCATGTATAATTACCGTATAATCTATGTATACCATCTAAAAAAATAAATAGCTACTCCGACGGGTAGTTTATTTAAATTCCAAAGTTTTAATTCTTCATCTTTATGCTTTGTGGCCTAGCTACAACCTACAAGTAAGGGTGTATATAGGTCGGGTTAATTTGAACTTTTTAATTACCAAATCAAACCAATGGTGTCGGGTTATTAAATCTATAAACCATACCAAACCAACAAAGTTAGGGTTTTTAATCTTTATTTCTCTCGGGGTTTTTCGATTTTTTTGGGTTTTTTTTCCTGGTAAAGTCTTCGTAGCACAAAATACGTAACTTGTGCTCCAACTATTTCTTTAGTCCTAGTACGATACAATTATATAATGTATTTTTCAAGAAAATAACACAATAATATGAGATTAGTCATAGTATTATACTAAATAATATTCAATAACAAAGATAATAAAATCGCATAAATAAAAAATTACTAATTAATTCGACATAATAAAAATTAAGATAATCTAAAAAATACTATATAGGTAATATTAAAATAAGCACATCTAATAAGTACTAATTAATTACACAACTAAGCACTAAAGAAAAAAATAAGTTAGGCTGCATTTTTCATTATACCAAATGGAAAACAAAAAAAAATAGATACCCAACACTATTGTCATTCTTAATGTTGAACTGAATTTTTTTTATTAGGATTAGTATTGATTTGAACTTCATTTGACTTACTACTTTTATTGGTAAAATTTATTGGACCATTCATGAATGTTAAGTCTAAACTTTATATAATACGTTTAAAGATAAAATTGTGAACAAGTTTAAGAAATATTTATAAATTATATTAGAATAAATATCTGTATGTATAAAATATTTTAAAAAATTGTACAAACGTTATGTTGGTTTGGTTTGGTTTGGTTTCGGTTTGGCTTTTTTTAGTTAAAACCAAACAAAACCAATTAAGGTCGGGTTTTTTTTCCAACACCAAATCAACCCACAATCGAATTTTCTTTGTTTGACTCGTATTATCGGTTTGGTGCGGTTTATCAATTTTCTTTGTACACCCCTGCGTACAAGGATTACAATTTCAGTTGTGCATACTAGTTGTATAAATAGGCCTAACATTGGATACGTGATAAACTTAAATCATGATTCTTTCATATTCTTTATTATAATTAATAATTAATTGTATAGTAATTGTTTGTATTCGTACTGAAGTAATTGATTTTGATTTGTGCCAACATTTTTCTGAATTAGGACTGTAACGATCCGACAGGTCGTTTTAAGTATTTGCACTTCGCTCGGTGTTTAGAGGGCTCGAGTATCTCCGCATGATGTACCATGACTTGCGTAAATCGTTGGTGTTGGTTTTCAAGTTATCCGGGAATCGATTTGGAAGACTGAACTTCAAGATTTAAGCTCTAAGTAGGAAGAGTTGACCAAGTTTGACTTTTTAGCATTTGACCTTGGAATGGAGTTCCGTCAGTTCCGTTAAATCCGATGGGTGATTTTGAACTTAGGAGTGCGTCCGGATTGTAATTTGGAGGTCCGTAATCGAATTAGTCTTGAAATGGCGAAAGTTGGATTTTTGGGAAGTTTGACTGGGAGTGGACTTTTTGATATCGGGGTCGGATTCCGATTTCGGAAGTTGGAGTACGTCCGTAATAGAAAATTTGTCTTGTGTGCAAAATTTAAGGTCAATTGGACGTGATTTAATAGGTTTCGGCATCAGTTGTAGAATTTGAAGTTTCAAAGTTCATTGATTTTGACTTGAGGTGTGATTCGTCGTTTAGAGGTTGTTATGCGTGATTTGAAGCTTCGAGTAGGTTCGTTTTGTCATATAGAACTTATCTGCAAATTTGGCGCCATTTGGGGTCGATTTTATATGGTTCGGACGCTTGGTTGCGATTCTAGAAGTTCTTGAAGTTTAGTTTGATCATAATACGTTTTGGCGTCCAATTCTTGGTTTTAGAGGTTATTTTGATGATTTGATTGCACGAGCAAGTTCGTGTTGTGCTTCTGGACCTGGTTCATGGTTGGTTTGGGGCCTCGGGGACTCGGGGCGAGTTTCAAATTTGTTTCGAAATAATTTTTCATAAACGTTGATTGCTGGTACTGGTATCATCGCATTTGCGATGTCTTTATCGCAAATGCGATAGACGCAATTGCGAAGCAGCCATGGCATTTGCGAAATCTGGGCTGCTGGGGAAGATTTGCATTTGCAAAGAACCCTGCCGCTTTTGCGAAATGTTGGTCTTCGCATTCGCAAAGTATTGGGTCGCAAATGTGACATTGACATGAATTCTTCAGGTTCGCATTTGCGATAAGATGTTCGCATTTGCGGGGTTCGCATTTGCAAACCCCATGTCGCAAATGCGACATCTGCAGCCTGTTAAATGCTGAGAATTCCGAGACTTAGCTTCATTTTGATATATTTTGAACCGTAGCTTCGATGAGAGGCGACTTTGTAAAGGGATTTTCATACCAAATATTTGGGTAAGTACCTATAATCAACTCTCAACTATATTTCATAATTTTATAAAAGATTTAACATCAAATTCATGAGAAGTTGTCACGATCCAAAATACACTAGTCTTGAAGGCACCTAACCGACCCCGCTAGTTAAGCCAACTAATAACTATCCAATTTTAATAATGCTAATAAGTCAATTAAACAAAATAAATTATCTGAATCTATTACATTTCCCAAGGACTTGTAGTACAAATCATGAGCTTCTAAGAATAGAGTTTACAAAGCTGATATGAAGAAAATACATCTTCTGTTTGAAAAGTACATAAATAAAATTTTATAATATAAGGCTACTGTGAACAAGAGGCAACTACAGTAGGAACGCAGGTACGCCTTCAAATCCAGCAACCATCGAACGCAGCAACATCAGCATCTTGGATCTGCTCGCAATTGCAGGAAGTGAAGTGTGAGTACAACCGACCTCATGTACTCAAAAAGTATCAAACCTAAACTCAGGTTAAAAGTAGTGACGAGCTGGAATATAGGTCGGGTCCAACACCAATAACCAACAGCAGTTCATACAACGTAGAGCATATAAACAAGGAAATAATCTCAGAGATAAAAATGTTCAGCTTTGGCACAGTTTACCGAAAATAATTCCGCTTTTGAAGGATATCAGTGAAAACCCAAATCCTTCATCGAAATCATCAAAATTTTTTGAGATAGTTTGAAAACTGTAATTTTTCCTCAAAAGTCCTTTGCACAATAAATAAAAATGATTCATTTCCTTTCTAAATAACAAGTGTGAAATACCACACTATGCCAGCATATCAATGTGTGAGAAAAAGTCATGAATGATGTGATACCGTACAACATGAGGAAATGCGTCTCTATGCATGTATGCCATATATGCATGCCAATGCCATGTATCTCAGAGATGAATCATGTACTCACGCTCTCAAAGTACTCAACCTCACTGTATCACACTTTCCACTCATCATACTCAACCACTTAGTACTGTATATGGCCCATACGGCCCAGGAAAATCCATCTCGGAACATATAGAACACCGACTAGAAGTCACCCAGTACCGAGGAAAAAGGGCAATCCAACCCTGTGGAGAAATCCATCTCCAGGTATCAAATACTTCTGACAAATCCATGTCCAGGGAAATCCATCCCTCAATAATATCATCCGCGCTCACTGGGGGTGTGTAGACTCCGAAGGGGCTACTTCTGCCCAAGCACTATGACAAGCCAATCATGGCATAAATCAATAAAACATGTTGCGACGTGCAGCCCGATCCTATAACTTTCACTCATAATCATGCTCTCGGCCTCACTCAGTCATCAATTTCTCCAGTCTCACCCACGGGCTCACAATGTCATGAAAACTGACACGGAATAATGATATGATGTATCAATAAGTAACAACTGAGACTGAGATATGATATGAATGCATGCATGTGACTGAGTATGAAATATCAATGAAATCAATGAGATGACAGCAAGAAACGACCGCTAGGGGTCCCAACAATATCAACATAAAACCTAAACATGATATCTAGCATGATGTACAACTCAATTACTTTATCACATGGTGAAAAACACAAATATCAACAAAGTGGGCCACTAAACAGTGCCCTGGAAACAACAGAGTCACAACTCACAGGGTGCACGCCCACACGCCCGTCATCTAGCATGTGCGTTACCTCAACACCAATCACATAACACATAATTCGGGGTTTCATAATCTCAGCACCAAGTATAGAAGAGTTACTTATCGTAAACAAGCCAATTCCGATACCGACCAAGCCAAGCGATGCTCCAAGAATGCCATCACACGCGTAGCGACCTCCGAACGGCTCAAAACTAGCCAAAATCAACTCAAATACATCATATAAAGCCCAAGAAAGAAATTTCAATTGATAAAGATCGAATTCTACATCAAATCCCAAATCCGACAAAAAATCACACGCGGGCCCACGCCTCGAAACTCAACAAAACTCATAAAATCCAATAACCCATCCAATCACGAGTCCAACCATACTAGTTTCACTCAAATCCGATACCAAATCGGTGTTCAAAACTCAAAAATTCATATTATAAAACTTTAGGCTAGAACCCCCATTTCCTTTTTAAATTCACCAACCAATTGCTAAAAATGAAGAAGGATTCATGAGATATAATAAAAAATGAGTGTAGAACACTCATCCCAATCCTTGTGATGAAAATTTCTCCAAAATTTTCCCAATCTCCACTTGAAAATGTAAAAATGAAGCCAAAATCGCGAACCTTTGTATTTAACATTCTGCCCAGCACTTCCGTATCTGCGAACACATTAGCCGCTTCAACGGAATCAACTGAGGACTCGACCCCCACACCTGCGGACAACATACCCGCTTTTGCGCCATCGCAGGTGCGAGCCACCATCAACACCTGCGAAAAACCTCGCTCCAGCGCTCCATCACTTCGTACCTACGCATCCGCATATGCGCCCAAATCTCCGCTTCTGCGATCTTCCTCACCCAGCACTATTTTTGCTCCTGCAACACTTTGTCGCTTCTGCGACCACCGCACCTGCGCATACCAACCGCAGGTGCGGTCACACCAGAACCAGAAATAGCAACATTGAAGAAAATGATCCGAAATCAATTCGAAACACGCCCGAGCCCCTCGAGACCCCGTCCCAACATACCGATACCGAAACCTATCAAATCACGTCCGATTGACCTCAAATTTTGCACAAAAGTCACATTTCACATTACGGACCTGATCCAACTTTCAAAATTGGAATCCGACCCCGATATCAAAAAGTCCACTCCCGGTCAAACTTTTCAAAATTACAACTTTTGCCATTTCAAGCCAAATTTCACTACGGACCTCCAAATCACAATCCGGACGCGCTCCTAAGTCCAAAATTACCCAAAAGAGCTAATGGAACTATTAAAAATCCAATCCAAGGTCAAATACTAAAAAGTCAAACTTAGTCAAACTTTTCAAATTTAAAGCTTCAAGTTGAGAATCATTTTCGAAATCAATTTCGAATAACCTGAAAACCAAAAACGACGACTCACAATAGTCATAATACATCATACGAAGCTACTCATACCACCTCAAAAAACCAAACAAAGTATAAATGCTCAAAACGACCGGTCGGGTTGTTACAAAAATCTACGGAAAAATTTGGGAATTTTGTCAAAGTTTTAAAAACTGAAAATTTGGAATTTGAGAGTCGTATAGTACTCGGATTTGAAAACAAAATATATATATCTGGACTCGTGATGCTCCTTGGACCCGGGTTTTGGCCGCGCGAGCCCGGGGTTTGACTTTTGTTGACTTTTTAGAAATCGAATAAAAATCACAACTTTATTAATTGAAATTGTCTCCTCTTTCATTGTGTGATGTATTCAAGTCATCGTTGGCTAGATTGAGCCGAGTGGAGGTGAATTTTTAAAGGAAAAAGGCTAATTGATTGTTGAGTTAGCCGAATTGAGGTAAGTGTCTTGCCTAACTTGTGATGGTTGGAGCTACTTAAAGACTATGAGTTGATATTTTATACCATCCGAGGAAGGAGAACGTGGTAGCCGACGCCCTCAGCCGTAGATCTATGAGTAGCCTGTCGAATTTACAGCCATAAAAGAGGGGAATAGCCCATGAAGTTCATCAGTTAGCTAGTCTTGGAGTTCGGTTACTGGACTCAGGTGATATTGTGTTGGCCCAAGATCAGTTGAAGTTTTGAAGAATGACAAACGAACTCAGTAAAGGACCAGGTTCATCTAAGGAGACACAGTTGTTATGGACCATACACATGAGATGCACGTGAAGAAGATAAGTCCTTGAGATCAAGCAGCAATATCTTGATGAATATCTTCTGAACTGATCGAAAAGATTGCATATAGGATAAGGAGTTGAAGTCTCCTTATGAAAAGAGAATTACATCCGGATCAAGAATATGGATTAGGAGTTAGAGTTGTTCTTGGACTCGAATTGTCAAAGATCCACAATTCGAGTTCTTATCAAACTCTGATTACTAACTCTATAAATATAACGATTGTTCTCTTTCACAGGTGATTGCACATAAGCTGAAGTTAAACCAAATTGAGAGGAAAACAGCTAGACGATTGTTGCAAGAAATTTGTGTGTGATACAAGTGTGCAAATCTGAAGCTACAAGAACTAAGTGTGAAGAACCAATTCCATTGTGTCTTTCTTTATTTCTAGTTCAATTGTAGTAGGTGTTTTAACATTGTACCTTTCCAGCTTTCTTAGAAGCAATTGTATTAGGTGCATTGAGTATTCAAGTTAGAGTTAACTTGAAAGTGTCGCAACAGTTGAGGCTGTGTGCTACACTGGGATTAGAGTTAATCCTTAGGTTTACAAAGAGTTTTGTAAATGCTGTTTTTGGCTCATTGATGTTTAGTGGAAGTTTGGGAAAATCCTACTGAGTAGTAGGTCGTGGTTTTTTCCACCTTTTGAGCCAGGTGTTTTCCACGTAAAAAATCTCTGTGTTCTTTGTTTTTGTATTTTAATTCTAAAAACAGTAGAAGTTAGAACACCTAGAAGAACCAGGTTCTTCTAGTGCGAAAATTAGGTACCACACAAATCACCCCCCTCTTGTGTGGTATTGACGTCTAAAACATCAATTGGTATCAGAGCGGGTTATCCTTGAAGAGGCTAACACCTTAGGAGAAGATCAAAAATGAGTGCACCACCTGGGAACTGGGAAGGGCAATCCACTGCCAGACCTCCACTTTTCAATGGTTTGTATTACTCTTGGTGGAAGAACAGAATGAGAGATCATATCATAGGGGAAGACTATGAACTTTGGGATATAATTACTGATGGTCCCCTAGCTACCACTAAGAAGAATGCAGAAGGAATTGATGTGCCAAAAACAAGGGCTGATTGTACTGCTGAGGATCTGAAGAAATGGGAGAAAAATACTAAAGCCAAGAAGTGGCTAGTGTGTGGTCTAGGACCAGATGAGTACAGCAGGATTCAAAGCTGTACAACTGCTAAGGAAATATGGGACACTCTACAAGTGGCTCATGAAGGAACACCTCAAGTGAAAAGGTCAAGAGGAACTCTTATGTATTCTCAATATGAGAATTTCACTATAAAGGAAGGAGAAACTATCCAGGAGATGTATACTAGATTCACTACTCTGACTAATGAGCTTAAATCTCTTGGAAGGACCATCCTTGAAGAAGACAAGGTTGAAAAGATTCTGACAAGAGTTCTGCCAGTCACTTGGGAAAGCAAGATCACTGCCATTCAGGAATCCAAGAATATTGCTACCCTTAGGCTGGATGAACTAATTGGGAACTTAACTGCCTATGAAATGAGGAGACAAACAATGAAGATGGATACCCCCAAAAAGGAGAGAAGTTTAGCTCTCAGAATCACTGAAGGTGCAGATTTGGAAGATGATGAAGTAGCCATGATCACTAGGGATTTCAAGAAGTATCTGATGAGAGGAAAGGGTGCTTCAAGAAGTACAAACTTCAACAAAACAAGAGCTCCGGAGAAACAGATCAATGAAGGCTGCTACAAGTGTGGTAAGA
>NW_017671328.1:310735-311454 GCF_001879085.1 Nicotiana attenuata
ATAAACAATAGCTGACATCTCACTAAAGCACTGAGTAGAGAAAACTTTGAAAGGAAAAGGTTGGAATTAGGGATGATTAAGATCACCTAAAAGGTCCAGTTCAGAATGCACAATGAGTAAAAAAAATGAATGAAAAGATGGAAAAAAAATTTTGGTTAGAGTTCTTAATTCAATGTAAATATCTAGAAAAATTCTTACTCAGTCTCATACTTTGATTAGTATACTCCTGTGACATGTGTTTATATGAATCCTTAATCTCTTACAAAGTTTTTCTATTCTGACATTTGAAGCATGATCAAGGAAAGTTTTACTTGAAGAACCTGGTTCATCAGTATATGCTCATAAGAAAGTTCAGGTATGTTTCTATACTTTGCACAATTATAAAGATAAAATTATCAACCATGAGCAGAAGTCCCAATTACACCAAACTTTCATAAATTCTATCCGTTGAGCATTGAACCAATTTCATTATCCTAGGAGTCTAACTAAAACGGGATTTTTTCCTAAAAACTAGCGTCACTCATTTATCTCTGAAGAGACCGGAACTCTAATTTGATTAGACTTCTTATTGATCTCTGAAAAAGCTGCCGTTACAGGCTTAATCATGATCCCTCTTTAAATACACTCCAAACCCTCTCTCATCACTCATAACCGTCATTTCACTTCTCTAATCCTTCTGATAAACCCTTTTCTTCTCCAAAAATCCCCAAAATATTTCC
>NW_017671329.1:0-17539 GCF_001879085.1 Nicotiana attenuata
CCAACAATAACGTTTTCCACTTCCCTGCCTTTGCCAATTGATCGGAAGGACTTGGACAAGGTTTTGGGGTAAAAAGGATTTTGGGCGGAACTACAACTTTGGAACCATTTCGGCGGATTCATGGCCGAACCATTATATCATCTGCCCCAGTTTCATTTTTTTGGGGAAATTGGGATTTTTGTTTTGGTGTGACTGAACCTCAGCGAGAGGCTGCCTACGTATCCTTTTGGAATCAAGTCAAACGTAGTTCAGGCAAAACATTTGGTTTTGTTGTTTTTGTTTTTGTTTTCTTTTTCTTTTTCTTTTCATCATATTTTTTCTTTTCTTTGCTTCTTTTTTTTCATCATATTTTATTTTTCTTCTTTTTTTTTTTCTTTTTCTCTTCATTTTCTTTTCGTTTCCGATAATACTTCCAGGTTCCAAAGAGGGTAGCCAAAGAAGAGTAACCGGCTCAAATGGGTTTACGAAGGGTTAATAATGTTTGGATAGCGGGAAGGAAAGCCTTCGTCATCTCAACTGCACAAAGTCATCATCGTAGAAGGTCTAGACATAGTACCTTTTTACCGCATCCGCATTCACAGCTGTTTCGGGATCATTTCCTTCGATATCTCCCAAATTTGATGCTCCTCTCGGCAATATTTTTCGGATGATGTATGAACCCTTCCAATTAGGAGCAAATTTTCCTTTTGCTTCCTGGTGATGAGGGAGAATGCGTCTTAACACGAGTTGTCCCACTTCAAAATTCCTGGGACGCACCTTCTTGTTGTAAGCGCGGGCCATTTTTTGTTGGTACAACTGCCCGGATGTACCCTGAGTACAGCACACTCTTTTGTTGTAATGTATGGACCTTTCCAACCCGCGAACCAATTTTCCTTCAATTGTTCTAATTTTTTGTCTTATTTCCTCAAGGTTACCTTCTTTGCATTTTGACTCTTGATTCATTATTTCGAAATCTGACAGCGTTTTGGGATCTAGGCATGAAGTCCGCAAGCATGTCATGTTATTTAAAGCTGCATTATTAGAGCTAAAGAGAAGAAATGAAGGAGAAAAATAGCAAAATCAGAAAGGATAAAGAAAAATGAACGATGAAATATTGATTTCATTTCTTGGAATTTTGAAGATAACAGGGTTCACATTCGGGAATTTAAAGACAAGAAACTACAGGAAACATCCGAGTTACACCCTGGAATAACTCGGGATGCAGAAAAAGTAGCAGGAGGGGTCTACCGGGACTCCCGCATGATCGGGAATGGCGTAGCCTTCCAGTTTTGGAGTTTAGCATCTGGTCCCATGTAGAGCACCTCAGAGGTGCTACTCCCTTCGCCTGGCTGAACCATGTTGGTTTCATAAAGCATTTGCCTCATAGCTCAACATATATCTTCAATTTCCTCAGTTGTGAACACCTCATCGTCCTCTTCTTTGCCATACTTGGGCTTGACAAAAGTATCATAGAGAGGTGGCAATGGTTGTGGCAGAACCCATTCTTCTTTCTTTCTTTCCTCATCCCATTTCTCATCATCTGGGGTAGGGTGGAAGCCTATCCCGAAAAACTTTTCTGCTGTGGGTAGAGTTACCGGCTCGGATATTCCTTGTAAAGCTTTTCCCAACCCTTTTCCTGGTTTGAAACCGTGTCTAATCATTTCTTTGGCCACCATGATTGAAGCATTAGACAGGAAAGGCTGAGGACAAGGATTTCCCTCCTCGTGTTGATCTGCCACCACAATTTCAAAGGCTTGATAAACAATATGCTCACTTCCTTCCCTCGCCTCCAAACATGGGATAGATGGGTCATGATAAATGGACTGCTCGTCTTCTCAGTGGACCACGATTTCCTGATCTTCATATTCGAATTTCACCATCTGGTGGAGAGTGGAGGGCACGACTCCCGCAGCATGTATCCAAGGCCTTCCCAGAAGAAAATTGTAAGATGTATCCATGTCCAATACCTGGAAAGTCACCTCAAAATCCACCGGGCCTATCGTTAATATCAAATCAATTTCACCGATGGTATCCCTCTTAATGCCATCAAAAGCTCTCATACAAACGTTATTAGGACGAATCCTTCCTGTCCCGATTTCCATTCTTTGCAATGTGGAGAGTGGGCAGATGTCGACCCCCGAGCCTCCATCCACCATAACTCGCTTGACATAATAACCTTCACACTTGACAGTTAGATGCAAGGCTTTGTTGTGAGCTTCACCTTCCGGAGGCAAGTCATTTTTACTAAAATAGAGTTGATTGACGGCGAAGAACTTTTTTTCCATCCTTTCGAGCTGTTTGACTGAAGTTTCAATTGGCACATACGCCTCATTCAAAGTTTTCATTAAGATCTTCTGATGTTCGGAGGATTTCGTCACCAATGACAACAATGACACTTGCTCAGGACACTTCCTCAATTGATCCACCGTTTCATAATCAGGCATCTTCATTTTCTAGAAGAAGGCTTCTACTTCCTCAGCACTCACCGGCTTCTTAGATGGGAAGCGCTTTCGTGTGGCGCTATTTACCTCCTTTACATTTGAATATTTTTCAAAAGGGACTGTTCCTGGAAGTCCTCCCAAATTTCTTTGCCTTTGTATGTAACCACTGTTTGCTGATAGTTCCATGGCACCTTAGAGGGGTCTGTCATTGGCTTCTGTGGTACGCGTCCAATAACCACTGGCTCATTCAGCCGAGGCGGCTTAATTGTCCCCTGTACCACATAAGCTCCTTTTGGCACATACATTTGCGTTCCCCTTTTTACTTCAAACTTCCTTGGAGAACTGGCAACTAGTGGTTTTTCTTGGCGTCCTCACGGAACATAGAGAATTCCATTCTTGGGAGGTTCCGTCTCTGCTTTTGTTTCAGGTTTCTTTTCAGGCTTAGTTTTGACACTTTTATTCTTCTTCTCCCCTTTCTCTTGCTTCGGGGGTACCTTGGGCTTCTTTTCTGCGTCGGCAATAGCAATTATAGCTTTTAATGCTGGATCAAATTCTCTATCTTCACAGATCATCCCGATCACCGGCCCGTTGTTGTGAGCGGGCAACGGATTATTGGTCACATTCGGGGCTTCTTCATCCCTCAACACTATTTTCCCTTGTTCGATCAAATCTTCCACAGCTTTCATCAATGTCCAGCAGTTATCAGTACTATGCCCTTCAGCTCCTGAATGGTAGGCACAATGGACCCCTCGTTGATAAGCTGGAGATTCCGGGTTCTGCTTGTTTTGGGGGATAGGCTGCAACAGATTCATCTGAACGAGCTTCGGGAACAGACTGGAGTAGGGTTCACCAATCGGCGTAAAATTTGGTCGTCTGGGCGGTTCCCGAGGGCGGAAGTTATTTTGCGGTGGTCGGGGATTATATTGGTTCTGGTGAGGAGGTTGATTTCTTTGGAATGGAGGTGGATTTCGGTTAGCTTGTGGTTGCAGTCGGCCAAAAGCTTGAGCATTCATGACCGCATAAGGTGGGGGAGCGTAAGCCATATCAGTGTGAGGATAGTAGTGTTGAGGGGTTCTTTTAGAGAATACTGGTTTAGGAGCCCGGTATCTTCTTCCTCCCGATGCTTCCATCACTGTTTCTTCTTTCTTTTTGCCTTTGGCCATTCCTCCAGACCCGCCTTGGATGGCTTAGGAGGTTGCTCTAATGGCTGACTGGCTCAAGATTCTACCCGTTTTTAGCCCATTCTCTACCATCTCTCTGATTTTTATTGCCTCTGCGAAAGGCTTGCCCATAGCTGACATCATATTCTGAAAATAGTCTGCTTCCTGGGCTTGAAGGAAAACAGTGACCATCTCTACCTCATCCATTGGAGGCTTCACTCTTGACGCCTATTCACGCCACTTAATTGCATATTCGCGGAAACTTTCTAAGGGCTTTTTCTTTAGATTCGCCAAGGAGTTCCTGTCTGGCGCGATGTCTATGTTGTACTGAAATTGTCAAACAAAGTCTCGGGCCAAATCATCCCAAATATGCCAACGCAAGACATCTTGGTCCATATACCACTCTGAAGCGATGCCAATTAAGCTTTCCCCGAAATATGCCATCAACAATTCTTCTTTGCCACCGGCTCCCCGTAACTGATTGCAATACTTCTTCAAATGAGCAATGGGGTCGCCGTGTCCGTCATACTTTTTCAAATTTTGGTGTTTTGAACCTTGACGCCAAATGTACATGTGGGAACATACACAACTCTGTATAGGAGACGCTCTTCTGCCCGCTCAAACCTTGCATATTTTTCAAGCTTTGCTCGAGGCTTCTCATTCACTTTGCCATCTCATCCTGCTCTGGGGCTTTGGGGGTTTTGTCCTGCCCCGGTGTAAGCTCGTATGGTGGCTGCTGAGAGTAGGTATATTGAGTCTAATGAGGAGGGTCGGCCTGAAAGACGGGATTTTGGAATGTGAAGACTGAAGAGTCAACAGCATGCTTGGGTAGTGATGGTTGTGTGGTTGCGGAGCAGGGTGGAGCCGTGAAGATGTTGGGAACAGGTCCAGACGGGAACACCTGGGGGCGAACCTCAGAAGGTGTTCCGAAGAAATGAGCAGTTATGGTAGGTTGCCCCAAAGGAGTGTTTGGGTGGCTGATGGGGACAGTAGTAGCACCTCCAGATCTAGGGAATAACTCGGGGAATCCGGGAATGGTGCTTGGAGGTTCCTTTCCATTGTTCCAAGCATCCCACATTTCCATCAATCGCAGGCGCAAGATCAAATTTTCTTCATCTGTAAAAGACTCAGAGGCCGGGACCCCCGAGATGGGGCTGTCCTCGGGTATGGGGATTGCAGGCAGAGTCATCTCAGATGACATCTCTGTATTTCCTTTGGATCTGGTGAAATAGCGATGTGAGGCCAGCTTACCACAAACCAACCACTGTTTCTAAAAAGCTCAGCCGGAAATGGACAGCAACAACGGTTAGTTTTGAAACAAATAACAGATAGGTGATTATCGCGCAGCGGACTCGACCTTAGGAAGAGTGGGCGCTAATACTTTTACCCAATAGTGGTATCGGGGTCAATTTCCACAGGGAGCTAGAAAGGGAGTTGGATATTTGCTTAGCCTAGAAATGCGTGTTNCAAGATCCGATTTTCTTCAGCTGTAAAAGACTCAGTAGCCGGGACCCTCGAGATGGGGCTGTCTTCGGGTATGGGGATTGCAGGCAGAGTCATTTCAGACGATATCTCTGTATTTCCTTTGGATCTGGTGAAATAGCGATGTGAGGCCAGCTTACCAATAACCAACCACTATTTCTAAAAAGCTCAGCTAGAAATGGACAGCAACAATGGTTAGTTTTGAAACAAATAACAGATAGGTAACCGCACATTGGAGTGTGATGCACCTATACAGTTAAATGAATATCTACATGCTTGCTTCGGTTGCATGCGTCATCCCAGCTTCTCTCTTGTTTCTTTTCTTTCTCCTTTTGTTTTTCTCTCATTTTTCTTTTCCCTCTGTTTTTCATTTTCTGCTTTTCCCTTTTCTTTTGCCATGGTTTTTCTCTCGATTCCTTATTTTCTTTTTCTGTGTTTCTTTTCCTCTCTTGTTTTTCTTTTATTTCCTTCCTTCGTACTTTCCTTCTTTTTTTTCTTCTCTCTTTTTTCTTAGGGTTACGATCGAATCCTATGGAGATTGCCTACGTATCAAGACCCCGCATGAATCAGACCAAGCGTAGTTCTTGCAAATAAATGCAAAAAGTGAGAAAACAAATTTTGGGATTTTCAATTTTCATTAATAACAACTGCGATTACAAAGCTACTAGACTATTTGTTTTTCTTTTCTTGGAAAAAGGAAAGTACAAAAACCAGACTCAAAAGCAAAAATACAGACTCGATTAACTAAGAATACATCAAAGCTTCAAATCCTGGGGCCCGCGGGGCATCATTCGGCATCGCCGCGGGCCTGCGTGCAAGACCCTTTTTGCAACTGATCTAAATCATTCATGACCTGGTGAACAAATATCATCACTAAAGCAAAGAAAGTGGTACGACCCATCCGTTCACCGGCCTGACACTTCATACAATATAGTTTGCAATGCTTCTGATTCTTTCCCTGATTTGGCCCTTTTCTTGGAGTAGTCAACTTATCTGTTGGGTACGAGCCTCTAGCACCTGAGAATCCTGGAAGTGAAGGTCTTGCAACAATTTTATTTCCTTTTCCATCTCAGCGATTAACCCATAGCATTGTTCCCTCTCGGCCTGAAATTCTTTGTCCCGCCGAGCGGCCTTTTCTTCAAGAGTATTCATTTTTCTTTTCATGTTAGCAATGGTTCCCTCGTAGTTTCTCTTCATTTGTTGTACAAACTGGGCTCTTTCCTCAGTCTTCTTTGCCCATTGTGCTCGAAGTCTTGCCATGTTCCCCTCGGATTTCTCCAATTCTTCCTGGCAGTCCAAGACTTGCTTCTTTAACCCTTTTATCAATCTCTCGTCGGATAGACTTCTTTCTTGATTCCTGGCATCTATTTTCATTTGTTGAATTTGGGCCTTGAGAGCTTCATTCTCTTGGGCCAATTTCTTTTTATCACCTTCATCGGCTGCGGCTTGCAAGCTGTTTTCAAACCGGAGCTCCTGAACCTGTTTTTCCAATGCTCCTATTCGGGCCCTGTACTCCTTTTCTTTGGCTAACCAATCCCATTGCACCTGGGCCTCGTTAGTGAATTGTTGTACATGTGGCCTTTTGGCGGGTCTCTCAGGAATTTGAAATCTTTTACCAAACCAGACCAAGTATTTGGGATCTACCTCGCCTCTGGCTCGGTCCTGTACTATAGTCTTAGGCTCAAGGTACCTGCACTCATTCCATATCTTTCGGATTCTGCCTTCAGGGAATGCAGCCTTCGGGCCTAACTCGATGACTTGCCCACTCAGGTCTTCATCGTTGTGCACTGTCTGGAATCTTCCAAATTGTCGCAAGACTCGGTAAGGAGCATAAGGCTGTATTCTTCGAATACCCATCAAAAGAATATAAGAGACCTCTGCTGATGTGTATACATCTTCAGTAGCAGGAATCCATCCATAAGCCCATTCAACTTTATCTGCGGTCAAGGATCTTAAGCATGACGACCAGGCCTCAGTACCCTCAGGGAACTCAATACCTGTCACCCGGGTCTCGAATTCTGCAATATAACTCAACCCGGTTAAACCGTAGTTCATATAGCCTGTGCGGTGACAGAGGTGTTCCTGTATCCACAACTGTAAGAGCAAATTGCAACCTTGAAAGAATTTCACACCTTCCCGACATTTGGTCAAAGCTCGGTACATTTCTGCTACAATCAGGGGAACCACTGTGCTAGTAGGTTTTTTCATGGCAACATCTAGCATCCCTACTAGGCCGAGGTCTATGTGACCATCTTTTCTCGGACAAATTACCACTCCCAAAAAGGCTACCATGAAGGCTAATCCCCGTCGGGCTTCCCATTTGTCTTTATTTCCAGCATGTGTCAATCCTGTGTTGGGTTCCTCGAAACCTTTGGGGTTACCATACCGGTGATATAAGAAATGCAATGTACAACACCCTTCCACCAGGTGCGGGTCTTGAATATCCCGGCTGATGTTCAACAAATCCAAGAACCTATGAAGGGTTACCGGTCGTGGGGCCAATGGGTATCTACCTCGGAGGTTCCCGTTGAGACCCGCGTATCCCGCAATCTCTTCTAACGTAGGTGTGAGTTCAAAATCTGAAAACCGGAATACATTACGGGTCGGGTCCCAAAATGGTATTAGTGCCTCAATGATGTCCTTCCTCGGTTTGATGTTCAATAAATCCAGGAGGCCGCCCAAATTTTTGACCACAGTATCTCTGCTTCATTTTCCCAAATCATGCCACCACATATGGAGTTTCAAAGGGATCTCGCTCAGGACTGAGAAGGTTTCGATGTTACTTGAATTCATCCTGCATATTTATTTAGGGGAATTTAATGATTTATTGTGAAAAATGGCTATTTGTGCAACAATTCTTTATTTAGAAAACAAGGACTTGGATTTGCAAATATGGCCTTTCAACACTTCTGGAGGGAAGATTTTAAAGCTGTGCCCGCAAACCATTTAAAAATGACTCAGGAGGCTGTTCTTGCAAAACGGCCTTCCGGCGTCCTTTTAGGGACATTCGGCTTATTTAGGCAAGAATTGCATCACCCGACTTATTTATGACAAAAATTAAAAAAATTGACATTATTTGGCTATTTTTGCAAAAAGGGAGGTTGGACCCGATGAGGGTTGCCTACGTATCTCACATCCGGTGAGAATCAAACCAGCGTAGTTCGGGCAAACGTGCCAAAATCAAAAGTATATTTTTGAACAACAATATTCTTTCTATTTTCCAAATACTTTTCTCTTTTCTTTTGTTTTTTTTATTTTTCAAAAATGCGGCAGCATTTCGGTACTATTTGGGCATTGGTTTTTCACAACAAAAGGTTATCCTCACTGAGTCTTAACACTACTTATTTTCTCAATTTTCTCTCATTATATACAAACCGGTCAACATGCAAAGCCGAGCAAATAAATGCGCAAGTAGCACGTAAGATGCATCAGGATGGTCAATTCATTTCAGGTCACCTGTCCTAGACGGACCCAATCCCTGTGTTGAGTCCCCTAAGCCAAATGCACATGATGCAAACAAACGTCCTACTAGGGATCCGGAATGAGTTTTTGTTCTTCTAGGTTTAAACCCTAGGTTTATTGGTCTAGACCTGGCTTACCCGAGCGGACAACTCGAGCCGAGGAGGAGGCAGCGTACGGGGATACAGAAGCTCCGCCGGCTTAGCAACTTATCCAAACCTCGTTCTAAATTGGGAAAGACTCTAAACAAAAGAGAAGCTACACGAAGTGCACCCTTCTCCATGATGTAGAAGACTCAGAGAGAGGAAGGGATTCGCGACAGTTTCTATATACAATTTCAACAAATATCAAAGCGGTAAAACATTTAGCACATATAGCATGGAACATGTAGAAAAATCAGATAAAGCCAAATATAACAATTATACTAAGCTCGAATTCTTGAACCCTGAATCGAAATTCTGGGTTCGTATCCCCAGCAGAGTCGCCGGAGCTGTAACACCTCCTTTTTTACACATCTACCCCGAAGGATAATGTATAAGGGAGTTTTTCCATTTAAAGTGACATTATTCGAAATGGGATTATTTATTTGTTTTCAGAGTCGCCACTTGGGATAGGATTGGCTTTTGGTGTCCCAAGTCACCGGTTTAACTTAAATCCCAAATCGAGGAAAATTGTCGACTTCCCATTTGGAGTCTGCGAACCAGAAATTCTGAATAAGGAATTCTGTTGACCCGAGGGAAGGTGTTAGGCACCCCCGGATCCTGTGGTTCTAGCACGGTCGCTTAAACCATTATAATTGGCCAAAATTCTGATTTTAATACATGTCATCCTATAGTGCAATTTTAAAATTATTTACCGCTTTTAATAAATTTTTAGGAAATTGAACGTCGTTTAAAACATGTTTTTGGATCATGTCACATGAAATGCACCCGGATCCTCGACATATTTTATTCAACATTTTGGGATTTGGATTTGGGTGACATGAAATGCACACCCGTATTTAGGAAAGTAAAATTATTAAAAAACGCGCCTAAAGCGACTAACGTGTTATTATCTTTGTGGGAGGTCGTGAAATTCGCTAAACGGCACGTCCCGAATTCTAAGTATTTTCATAGGATCATTTAAAGAGGGCCCCGCAATTTATGTATTTTTGTTTGGCGGGGTTCACCTCGTTTTATTATTTAAAGGCCATCATATAGCAAACTATCATTTTTCTATTGAATTTATCTCTAAAGGGACTAGTTGATTAATATTATTAAAGCCATTATTAGAAGTAATCAAGGAATTTGGGCCTCGAGTTCAAGTCCACGCTTGAACAAGAGGGCAACCTCTTAATTCAAGTATGCTACTTAACTAGAAGGCCCAAAACCATGTTACCAAATTAATCTTGTGATTTTAATATGACTTCCACCTTCAGCATTCCCTGGGCTTCAACAATTGGCCCAATCCCTGTAACATGAGGTTGCCCGGCAATTTGGACTTTATTAAAGTCCAGCTCGACCAGAATAGGCCGGATTTTCCCATCGAGGAGCTAGGCCAAACGTTGGGCCCAGTCTTGGCCCAAATAATAGAAATCAGGGGGAAGTAAGCATCACATGGATATTGCATAATATAACCCAAGGTTTAATTACTATGTATATTATGAACTAGGACCTGATTATTATTGGAATTCCTAGTGTTAACTAAATAATGATATAAGACCACTAGTCAGCGAAATCTCCAACAAATTCCTCAGCAAATTTATATTGTATTTGAATCCTCACTCTGCCTACTCGAATTGTATACCAAAACAAAGAGGGAATTGATCATCTTAAACCATTTTTTTTAAAAAAATTAACTGACTTTACTTACATCCTATTTGAATTTCAAACAAGATCCAGCAAATATTTAACACAAAAACACTAATTAAACCTCACACAATCCAAACTGTCCAATCTGATTCTACGATTATGAACATGCAATCTGAGTCCAAAATCTGATTTTACAATTATGCTATTCGAATGTTGAACTATTAACTACAAGTGAAGACCTAAAATCAATTTCTACATTATGTTGTTGCTAATATCAACAGTTAAACTAATCACTAAACACAGTTACGCTAGGCTAATGAACATTAACAGTACGATACAAATTGACAGTCCAAAACAGTCCAGTTGTTATTACAGAAATCAAATATTAAATGTTATCCTGTAATCCACAAATAATATCTATCTACCTTCAATCAACACCAAATACCACTATGCATCCTGACATATGAACTAATGTGTACAGAATGGACTAAACATGAAGTTGTCATGAACAAATTGTCATTTATTTAACATTCCGGGCATACTTGTGGATTTAATCCTTCATACATTACTTGATATTGAAGAATTCCTGGAAATCAGAGTGCAATAAGAAGAAAAAGAGATCAGCAACAGCAGATGATTAACAGCAAGGTTGAATATCAAATCACAGCAACCAGGGACTTAGTTATAAACTCAGCAGCAATATCAATTGACCCAGGACTAATCCCAACCCATATATCACCCAAAAATAGCTTGAATACTCCCAAAACAACTTGAAATTGAACCCAGGACACTCAGAAAACTTAAACAATTGGATCTTAAACTAGATGATTGTCACACCTCCTTTTTCGCTACTACACCCCGTGAAAGGTATAATAAAGGGATTTTTTCCAATTAAAGGACAATCGAAATGGGATTCGTTTATTAAGAAGTTCAGAGTCGCCACTTGGGAGATTTATGGTGTCCCAAGTCACCGGTTTGAATCCCGAATCGAGGAAAGGGTTTGACTCTGTTTAACAGTCGCGAACCAGAAATCTGAGTAAGGAATTCTGTTAACCCGGGAGAAGGGGTTAGGCACTCCCGAGTTCCGTGGTTCTAGCACGGTCGCTCAACTGCTATATTTGGCTAAAGTCCGATTTTAATACATTTGAACCTATGTGCAATTTTAGATTATTTACCGCTTTTAATTAATTTTAAAAGAATGTTGAACGTCGTTTAAAACATGTCTTTGGACTGCGTCACATGAAATGCACCCGCAATCCTAAACATATTTTATTCAGCATTTTGGGATTTGGATTTGGGTCACATGAAATGCACACCCAAGTTTAAGAAGGTAAAATAATTAAATGACGCGCCTAAAAGCAACTAACGCGTTATTAACTTTGCGAGGGCCATGAAAATTAGCTAAATGGCACGCCTCGTGTTCTAAATATTTTAAAAATATAATTAAAGAGGGCCACGCAATTCGTCATTTTTGTATGGCGCGGCGCACCTCAATTCCAACTTTAAAAGGAGTCCCTAATTACATTGTTGAGGGACATAGTTACATTTGCTAAATCTTGCCCACCTCGCTTAATTGATTCTAAACCCTCGGCCCTTTTAACTCTAATACTCATGTGGGCTAAATAAGAGACTTTATATAGAACATAGGCCCAAGCCTTTAAATTAATAGGCTGCCAGATACAAGGAAGCCGCCTTGATCTTAAAGGGTTTCGATAACATTCACACCCAAAAGGGCCCAAATACTTCAACCAGCGCCGGCTTCGAACAGGAGACCCAAGATCGAATCCCTGAAGCCAACGAAACATTGATTCACATGGATCTTAATAAATTACCTCAGATCCTCAATCACATGGGTTTATTTTAACAAATGAGCAGAGAAAAATGACAAAAAAGACACGTATGCAAGCTTTGAATCTAGCTTCATTAAACATTCATATTTGCTAAGGAAAATTCCAAAGCTAACCTCTGTTAATCCTAACACAGCACTATTAATACAACTTCTCAGAGATGCATCCAAAACATACTGAATCAACAAGTACCAGGCAAAATCCAATTACAAATATCGTGACATTTTACTAGTTAACAGCACAGCCCTACTTATACATGCCAAAATAGAATGGAACTTTCAGTTTCAGCCCAGTCGAGTAATGTTATAGCTTCAGAACAAGCAGATGCTACAGATGGTTATACTTAAGTAATTAAACTAGCATGGGCAGTAAACCAAAACACAATAAGATTATATAGCTAATAAACAACAAGGGATCAACCCTTTACGATTTCATCACTCGAGTTACATGACTCAAACCAAGCTGAATCCAAACATCAATTCTATTTTTCATACACTTCACTTATCTCATACATGAAGCCAAATCCATAACATCAGCTTATCGTTCAGTGAGTTCTGAAGAAATACCTAGAAGGAAAATGAAACAAAAGAAGTGAGGATTCTGCGACAGAACAGCAGCTAGCAGACAACAGCAAACCAGTTCGACCAATTTGAGTTTTGGAAATAATGAGAAAATCAAACTTCACTCGAGCAAAAACCAAGGCAAGCCCCAAAATTAAAACCCCAAACAACCAGTTTCAAACCATTTGAGCTATATTCACCGGCAAACCTTTTCAAAAGTGAAGAACTTAAGAAATCACTAGAAATTTTTATGGAACAGCAGCCCTCTCATCTATTTTGCAAAACCTTCTAGTCTCTGATTTTTAGCTCTCCAAAACCTTCTCCTCCTCCTCTTTGAAAAGCAAGTTAATGTGCCTTTATAGGCAAGCAAAGTAGGGCAGATATTTGGTTCTGATTTTGCACTTTAGCCCTCTTGCAATTTTCCTTTTTGCCTAGATATCCTCTAGTTAGTGACTTTCTACCCAAGTTAACTAGCCAAAAGCCTGAAATTGGCTAGAGAACCCTGCTAGAACACTCCTATTTCAGTTATGAAAAGATTCTCTAACCTAGACTACCCAAACTACCCCTCAACGCCCTGTTTATTACCCCTTGAAACCATTGAGTCGACTAGCCAATCTGAATGGGCTACAGACCCTGAATTGAGTCCTAATTGGGCCTGGTGTTTCCTAGAAATCAATCTGACGCAAACTTTTTTACACGGAACCCAAACAAGCAGCTAAAATGAAAACAAAATCTGATGAACCAACCCAACTAAAACATCACTGTATTAATTTAAAGCCTATTACCGTATAATAAAACTCAAATCAAACACGCAAAGTTCAAACCACTGGTTCCTAAAATTAACAGAAATTATCACTAATCAGAACTGAACACTGAATAAAGTTAAAAAAAACTAGCAAATAGCAATCCTAAATCAATACTAATCATTATACTAACATGACTCGATCTTAATGACACTTTCAAAACAGCAAAAGAAAAATAGATAAAAAAAAAACAAGAGAGGGAACGGAAGGGGACAGTGATGAACATTGAAACAAGACGGGAAAGAATGAGAGAAACAATGGAAATACCCACAAGGCAGGCGGACGAGGCTTGACGAACTTCAAACAAACTTCGATTTGATCCGAAATCGGCATCAATCGAGTGTTCTCGTCGAGAACAAACGACCAATGGCAATTTCAGCCACAATCGCTTTCTGAAACTCAAAGATTTGGAGAAATTTTACCTCTCGTCCTTCCTTTTTTTAGATCCAGATTTATTCCAATTTAGTGGAGATTTGAGGGGTTATGGTGATGGTTTGAAGGTCAAAGGTGGGCGAGGGTCGCATGGTTGGCTTTGGGTGGTGTTTGGAGCTTTTCTGCGGTAAAAATGGCAGACCTAGGGTTGAGAGAGGTGGAAGAGACGAGGAAGATGAGTGATGAAGCACTAAAGAGTCTGTCTCTGAAGAAAGTTCGGACATATTAACGGTAATGAGCAATGGAATCCTGGTCGTTGGATAAGATGTAATGGAGGGCCAAGATTAATTTAATTGACTGGAACTAGAAACGTTATCGTTTAAGTCAAAGACGGGCTGGACCAAGGTAAGTTTGGGCCAATTGGGGCGGGTGTTTGGGGGAAAACACATTGGGCTTGGGTGGAATTAACACAGCCCAAATTCTGACCCGTTCTACTCATTTGTTTTCAATTCTTTTTCCCTTTTTCATTTCCCTAAATTCCTTAGTTTCAAGATTAAATAAAAACCTAAAAATACTAATTAATCCTAACTAATTGCCACAATTAACAAATTAAAGAAAAATTAACTCACAAATCACAAATTAGAATTAAAGGTGCAAGATAACTATTTTTTTGTGATTTTCCTTTTTCCCTTTTTATAAAATGACCTAGTTACTCAACTAGTCCTAAAATGCAAAGTTAAATCCTAAATGCAAAAATGCAAGATATTTTTGTATTTTTTATGAATTAAAATGCACAGACAAAATGCAAACAATTAACATATAATGCCACAAAAATCCACAAAACTGTAAGNTTTTAAAAGAATGTTGAACGTCGTTTAAAACATGTCTTTGGACCGCGTCACATGAAATGCACCCGCAATCCTAAACATATTTTATTCAACATTTTGGGATTTGTATTTGGGTCGCATGAAATGCACACCCGAGTTTAAGAAGGTAAAATTATTAAATGACGCGCCTAATAGCAACTAACGCGTTATTAACCTTGCGGGGGCCATGAAAATTAGCTAAATGGCA
Organism: Nicotiana attenuata; assembly: GCF_001879085.1. Classification (NCBI taxonomy): domain Eukaryota; kingdom Viridiplantae; phylum Streptophyta; class Magnoliopsida; order Solanales; family Solanaceae; genus Nicotiana; species Nicotiana attenuata. The sequence goes on from NW_017671329.1 coordinate 14,968, forward strand.
CGCCTCGTGTTCTAAATATTTTAAAAAAACAAAATTAAATAGGGCCACGCAATTCATCATTTTTGTATGGCGCGGCGCACCTCAATTCCAATTTTAAAAGGAGTCCCTAATTACATTGTTGAGGGCCATAGTTACATTTGCTAAATCTGGCCCACCTCGCTTAATTGATTCTAAACCCTCGACCCTTTTAACTCTAATACTCATGTGGGCTAAATAAGAGACTTTATATAGAACACAGGCCCAAGCCTTTAAATTAACAGGCTGCCAGATACAAGGAAGCTGCCTTGATCTTAAAGGGTTTTGATAACATTCAGGCCCAAAAGGGCCCAAATACTTCAACCAGCGCCGGCCTCGAACAGGAGACCCAAGATCGAATCCCTGAAGCCAACGAAACATTGATTCACTTGGATCCTAATAAATTACCTCAGATCCTCAATCACATGGGTTTATTTTAACAAATGAGCAGAGAAAAATGACAAAAAAGACACGTATGCAAGCTTTGAATCTAGCTTCATTAAACATTCATATTTGCTAAGGAAAATTCCAAAGCTAACCTCTGTTAATCCTAACACAGCACTATTAATACAACTTCTCATAGATGCATCCAAAACATACTGAATCAACAAGTACCAGGCAAAATCCAATTACAAATATCGTGACATTTTACTAGTTAACAGCACATCCCTACTTATACATGCCAAAATAGAATGGAACTTTCAGTTTCAGCCCAGTCGAGTAATGTTATAGCTTCAGAACAAGCAGATGCTACAGATGGTTATACTTAAGTAATTAAACTAGCATGGGCAGTAAACCAAAACACAATAAGATTATATAGCTAATAAACAACAAGGGATCAACCCTTTACAATTTCATCACTCGAGTTACATGACTCAAACCAAGCTGAATCCAAACATCAATTCTATTTTTCATACACTTCACTTATCTCATACATGAAACCAAATCCATAACTTCAGCTTATCATTCAGTGAGTTCTGAAGAAATACCTGGAAGGAAAATGAAACAAAAGAAGTGAGGATTCTGCGACAGAATAGCAGCTAGCAGACAACAGCAAACCAGTTCGACCAATTTGAGTTTTGGAAATAATGAGAAAATCAAACTTCACTCGAGCAAACACCAAGGCAAGCCCCAAAATTAAAACCCCAAACAACCAGCTTCAAACCATTTGAGCTATATTCACCAGCAAACCTTTTCAAAAGTGAAGAACTTAAGAAATCACTAGAAATTTTTATGGAACAACAGCCCTTTCATCTATTTTTTTTTTGTATTTTCTGATTCTCTCTTCTTAAAAAAAAACTCTATGAAATAGTAGAATTTTGCAGTTTTTATTTTTTTTGAGTTTTCAGCTCTTTTTTTTTTCTCGATTTTCAGCTCTTCAATTCTTCTCCTCCTCCTAAAAACTGACTTGCAAGGCAAGTATACAATGCCTTTATAGGCAAGTCATTAGGGCAAACTTAAGAATTAGCTTTTTACCCTTTACCCCTTGTGAATTTTTATTTTAACTAAATTAACCCCTAAATCTCTGACTTGTTACCCATGTAATGCTACCAAGAATCAAAAATTACAATTCTAATCTCACCTAGAAGCTTCTAGGGACTTCTTATTTCTGTTGCCAAAGATTCCCTGCTTCTATTTCCCAAACTACCCTTTTCACTACTGAGAATTACTTCAAAACAATTCAAACGGGCCAAGATTGACCCAAAATTCAAACCAAATTGAATGGGCTCAGTCTGACCCAATGACACAAGTTAGTTTATTAAAACTATAAACCAGGAAGAATAATGCAAATGATTTCGATTCCTTTTTTCTTCTTTTTTTTTTAAAACAAAAATCTGACCTAAACAATTTATTCCACTAGAGTTAAAATAAAACCAAACTAATTAATGGACTAATGATACTAATTAAGGAAAAGATTCAGAATTACTTAAGCAAGGTCAAATGATTCCAGAACACATAAAAAAAAGAGAAGAAGGGCAGAACAATAGAGAAAGAAAGAACAATTGAAGACAAGAAAATACAAAAAATGATTTGAACGGAGGAAGAACAGGAACAACCTTCAATTTTTTTTTCAATTTCGGCTCGATTTGAGACTAAACATGTATTTCTTCGCCAAAAATACATGAATAACCTCAAAAATGAACCAAAATTTTGCCAAGAACTTCAGTTGTACGAAATCGGCACTTTAGGGCTAAGCTTGATTCCAAGATTCGAGAGGTTTCAGAGTTATTCGAAGGAAAATAATGGTAGATTCATGATGGGGGGAGGGGGGTCGAGGTGAGCTTGTGGTGTAAATTTGGGGAAGATTGGGGTCAGCCCCCCCGGACACGGCGGAGGCGGTGCTAGGGTTTCTAAAATTCGAGACATTCCGGCGAGATTTGAGAAAAAATGGTTGAAGCTTTGGGATGGGGTGGAGGAGGGGAGGCTATGGTGAAGATTTGGTGGCGATTGGACGCCGGCCGCCGCCATAGACGATTTCTTGCAGGCGGCGGCGGTGGCTTAGGGCGGAGGGGGCTGTTCTCTGAAGGAGGTGAGTGTGGGTGAGAGAGACGGGCTC
>NW_017671329.1:17557-55172 GCF_001879085.1 Nicotiana attenuata
GGGGGGGGGGGGTAGCGGTCTTTCCGACACTTAAATATTAAAGAGTCCCCAGCTCCCAACCGTCCGATTTAACCAAATCAATGGCCCAGATCAAACGGTTATCGAAACAGGGTCGTTTGGGTTAGGGACGGGGTCGTTTGGGTTATGGGCGAAGCTGGACCGGGTGAGGGTTAGATTGGGCTTGGGACTGGATGGGTCTTTGCACTTGGGCCTGGTGATCCGATTTAGTCTGGGGTATTTTAAATCAAATTGGCCCAATTTTCCTCTTCTCTTTATTTTATTTCAAACAAACTTAATTCAAAATTCCCCCCCCCCCCCCCCCCCTTTTTTTTTTTTTCTCTTTTTTCAATATTTACTTAAAATCAAAATTAATTCCTAGAACTAAAACAAACTAATTAAACCTAAAATGATAATTAACACAATCAATTAAAAGCTCCTCATAATCAAAGCTAAAACTAAAAATGCAAATTATTATTTTTTGTGATTTTACCATTTTATGAAACAATTAATTTTATAATTAATCCTAAAAGTTAAAATTAAACCCTAAATGCACATGCCAAGTATTTTTGTATTTTTTTCGTTAATTAAAATGCACAGACAAAAAATATAAACAATTAACAAAAAATGTCACCAAATCCACGGAATTGCAGAAGCTATTTGTTTTGAATTTATGGGAATAATTCATATAGGGCAAAATTCACGTTCTCACAATAAGTTCTTACTTGATTGATTGAGCATGTATCTCTCTGTGTACCTGCGTCGCATGTACGATTCGCGAGCAGGGTATGTGTTTATTTTATGTTGATCGCGTCGCAGATTATTTCGCGAGCGGGGTGATAGATGCATCTATAGGCGCGCCGTCGACCCTCGGCAAGTGCACATTTTATTTCTGTTGGATCGGGCCGTCGCCTCGGCATGATTTGCGCATGATATTTATGTATATTGATGCATGAGAAATTTTAAATGATGATATTGCCTTTCATGGCTTGATGTAAATTTATAAGATAAAGAAGAGTAAACCTTTAAAATCCTTTATTAATTGTTGAAGGTGTTTTGCCTGTCTTCCGGCTTTGTAAGTTAGAACTGCCATATAAAATCCCTGATTTCCTTGTACATTTAGTATATTATCATTGGACCTCTAGTAAGTGTCAAAGTTGACCATCTCGTCTCTACTTCTTCGAGATTAGACGGGATACTTGCTGAGTACACGTTGATTACGTACTCATACTACACTTCTGTGCATTTTTGTTGCACAGGTATAAGTAACTCTAGTGGCATACGGGGCGTAGCAGCGCGGATGACTCTGGGACTAGGTGAGCTGCATTGTTCGAGGTGAAACGCAGCTAGTGTAATTCCTTTCAGCATTTTTATATTTATTCCCTGTCCATTGTATTTCGGACAGATGTTGTATTTTATTTTCCTTATTAATAGATGCTCATGCACTTGTGACACCGAATTCTGGGATGGTTTTCGAAGGATGTGTACTAATAGTTATTTCTTAATCTGAATTGAAGCAGAGATTGTTTTATTTATGAAAAATAGAAGGAAAAATCCTAGATTTTCCAAAGGTATTAAAAGAGAATTTAATTGATAATTTAGTTGGCTTGCCTGACAGAGGTGTCCGATGCCATCACGACCCGTAGTGGGTTTTGGGTCGTTACACCAGTATATTATACTGGAAGTTTGTATTGTCTATGTTTATCTTCCAGTATGTTATACTGGATGAATATTATAATATAATTGAGTTTTTTTTCATTCCATTATATTTTACGGGAGGTTTGTTGTGTGCGAATAGTAGACATCTAATGTGTGCGTTTTGAATTATATTTTTTGTATATTAAATTTAGTAAAAAATTTCCAGTATATTATATTGGAAGTTTGTGTTGTCTATGTTTATCTTTCAGTATGTTATACTGGATGAATATTATAATATAGTTGAGTCTTGTTTTATGCCAGTATATTTTACAGGACATCTGCTGTGTGCGAAAAGTACACGTCTATTGTGTGCGTTTTGATTATGTTTTTTGTATATTAAATTTAGTAAAATTTTATCCAGTATATTATGCTGGAAGTGTGTGTTGTCTATGTTTATCTTCCAGTATGTTATACTGGATGAATATTATAATATAGTTGAGTCTTTTTTCATGCCAGTATATTTTACGGGACATCTGCTGTGTGCGAATTGTACACGTCCACTATGTGCATTTTTATTATTTTTTTTGTATATTAAATTTAGTAAAATTTTGTCCAGTATATTATACTGGAAGTCTGTGTTGTCTATGTTTATCTTTCAGTATGTTATACTGGATGAATAGTATAATATAGTTGAGTCTTGTTTCATCCCAGTATATTTTACGGGACTTCTGTTGTTTTGTAAGCTTTGCTCCAGTATATTATACTGGACAAGTTCTGTTATTACTGTTTTTGGGTGATTATTCGTCTTCTTTTTTTATATTACAATCTTTGTTTCTTTATATAATTCATAAGATGTTTTTCTTATATGTTATACTGGTTGATTAATATACTTTGCTTTTTGATTATGTTTCTTGTGTTTACCCCAGTATTTTTTTCTTTAGTTTCGTATCTCAAGACTTTCTTGTCCTGTTCATTTTACTGGATGAATTCTGTTTATAATTTATTTCACATATATATACTGAGTTCTGTTTGTAATATGTTTTTTTTCTAGATGTTATAGAAATGGAATCTTCACCTAGGATGTCACGACCCATTTTTCATAATAGGTCATGATGGCGCCCAACACCTTTGTTAGGCCAGCCAACGCGGAAGTATAATTAAGTCCTCATTTTACTTTCACCCAAAAACTGAGTGTAACATATTTTTCAAAGTTAAAATTAAGGCCATGAGTGGTGAATAAAGTATCAAAATAGATACACAACCCAAAATAAATGTCTACTATCGTGTGTGCCAGAACCTGGTGTCACAAGCTACGAGCGACTAGTAGAATATACACAATAATAACGTAATGTCCTACTGTCTGAGTCAGGATAGACAGAAACAAAAGTACAGGGAAAGACTTCTTCGGCTGCGGATCGGCATGAAAGAGAAGCAGCTCACCGTAGAAATCCCAAAGATGCTCACTGATGCACACCAGAATAGTATCCAGATCCACCTGCCTCAGATCCTGTACATTTAAGTACAGAAGCGTAGCATGAGTACATAAACAACATGTACCCAGTAGGTATCCCGTCTAATCTCAAAGAAGTGGAGACGAGAGGTCGACTTGATACTTACTAAGGTCAAATAATAATATAAATAATTAATAATAAGCAGGTATAACTCAATTCGTAAAATTTCTAAGTATGAAATAGAAATCCTTCCTTTAACCTTCCATAAAGAGTGTTCATTCATATATAAATATTCAAACAATTCTAAAGTTGGGACCACAGGTAGAGGACTAGATAACTCATGCGCAAATAACCACCAAGGAACGTACGGCCCGATCCAACAGAAAAGTAAATGTGCACTGCCGAGGGTCGAACGGCTCGAACCATAGATATATTTATTACCCCGCTCGCGAATCATACATGCGACGCGGTAAAATTTAAATAAACAACCACCCTGCTCGCGCATCATATATGCGACGCAGGTACACATAAAATACATGCTCAAATAGAAGACTAAGAATTTATCGGGGTGCAATTATTCAAATAAAGGCCCATCCTCTTCTAACAATTTAAGAATATGAAGTTTAATTCCTCTTAGACATTCATTCACTAGTTCACTTTAATTCAAGAATTCAAAGGTCCATAGGATTACAGATATTCCAGTTAGCATGCTTTTGGGTCCTAGACTACCCGGACAATAGCATAATAGTAGCTACGCACGGACTCTCGTCACCTCGTAGCCCCCCACAAATAGGAGCACATAACCAATTAACTCACCTAAGGGGACAATTCCCTCTTACAAGGTTAGAAAGGAGACTCACCTCGCTCCAAAGTGCACTTCCAACTTCCAATAATGAGTCCAAGTCCTTAATTCAAAGCCGGACAATCCCAAACTATTTAAACGAAGCAAGAACTAATTAATATAACCTCACAAGATCAAATCCTAGCTATTTAAGAAATTCTCCGACCATTAACACAAGTTTCCTAAATTCCGACCCCGGGCCCACGTGCCCGGATTCCGAGATTTTTTGAAGGAAACTGTTCTCTATGCCCTAAGGATCGATAATATATGATTTCTAGTTCATTATATGGCAAATTACATGATTAAATCTTAGTTTTATTAAAACCCTAGGCCTAGCTCTAACCCTTGATTTTTGTTCAATTTTTTTGTGTTTAATCCACCTAGTACACATGCATTTAAGCTAAGGGAAATTACTTACCTTACCAAGCTATGTGGAAACCCTCTCTTGGAAGCACCCAAATCACCTAAGTATGGAATGAGAAATGATAAAAATGGCTTTGGGTTCGAATTAAATAAACCCCTCAGCCCAGCTGTTTCCGCTTCTGCGGAGTCCGCTTCTGCGGATATTAGGCCGCTTCTGCGGTCGAAGCGCCGCATATGCGGAACCGCTTCTGCGGTTCCAGGACCGCTTCTGCGGTCTTTTCCCTAGGCTGCCTTGGCCGCTTCTGCGGTGTGCTGACCGCATCTGCGGTCCCGCTTCTGCCGTCTACGAACCGCAGATGCGGTTATGACAGAAGCAGCAAACTTCAGTCCTTTTTACAAGTTCTAACTTCACTCGAGCCTTGCTCGTTTGACGCTCGGGGCTCCCGTGCCCCGCCCGAACACACCGACAAGTCTGAAATCACGAGGCGGACCTACTCGAACCCTCGGAACTCCCAAAACAATGCTAAATCTTATAATCACCCCCTAAAACCAAATGAATCAAATCCTTAAGTTCTTAACTCTCCTCTAACGGGTCAAAACGCCCTTAAACTACTCGGATTGACACCAAATTTTACGGGCAAGTCTTAAATGACATTACGGACCTGTACCAAGCTTCGGAACCAAAATCCAAGCCCGATGCCTAGGGAATCAATGATTTCTTAGTTTCTTGAATTCTTTAAAGCTTCCATTAAACAATTTTAGATAAAAATTCATTACTCGGGCTAGGGACCTCGGAATTCGATTCCGGATACACACCCAGGTCCCACATTTTCCCACAGACCCTCAAAAATTATCAAATCACGGATCCGGGCCCGTTTTCCCAAAATATTGACCGAAGTCAAACTTGGTCTTTTAAGAAATCCTAAAGAAGCAAATGGGCATATTTTTACTCAAAACCCTACCAATCCCCGAACCAATCGCCCCCGTAAGTCGTAAACTAGTTAAAACAAGTACGGGAGGCTTTATTTAGAGGAACGGGATTCAAAAAGGCTAAACGACTAGTCGGGTCATTACATAGGATATTGAAGGTATGCATTTCTGAAATGTTTAAGTTTTTAGGTTAAAATTATATGAAATGTTGCTTATATGTGTTTTATTTTGATTTTAGGAGGGAGATATATTTTATGACGTTGAACAGTGGTTTCCTGCTGATTGTTATTGGAAAGGCGATCAGAAATTTAAGAAACTTATTTCGTCGTTTTTGTGTGGAACTCAAATGGATAAATTAAAGAATGGCGTATTTGGAAAATTTTTAGAATTGAATGAGGTGGGTCATTCTGGTAAGTTGACTCACTGTATGTTGCTTTCCCAAGTATTTTACAAGGATAAAACCAAAATGGTTTTTAGAGTTTTTGGGAACGACGTAGCATTTACAGAAGATGATTTCCATTCTATTACCGGGCTGAAGATTGAGTCCTCTGATTATAGCTTCGTGGATGATAGAGAGAACCGTTTGAAGGAACGGTATTTTCCTGACATAAAGAAGGGTTTGAAGGTAGAGAATTTGTATAACTTTTTGAAAAGGCATTCTCGACTTCGTAGTGGTGCAACAGATGATATAAGTGTTGATGTTGAGGTATAAGATGAATATGCAGTAAAGCTTGCTGAGCTTTATATAGTAAAGCTGTTCTTTTGGGTAAAGAGCCTACTAAAAATATAAGTTATCGTTCTATGAAAATTATAGACGATGCAGCACTTTGTGCTTCTTTTCTTTGGGGCAATTTCTGCTTTGAAGAGCTTATTGATAGTTTGTCTCATCTTCTATCAACTAAATCGGTCAAAAAGAAAACAATTGGTAGGATTGCATCTTATACAGCACTTGGATTCCCATTTTTATTTAATGTCTGGATAATGGAAGTCTTTAATGATTTCCATCAATATGCAAAATATGAGGATCGGTGGCCAATTAGGATATTGTCTTACTCCAGCATTGGATGTCCAAAATATGAGACACTTGTCAATGATTTCTTTAGTAAAGTAAGTGTAAGTTAATAGTATTTGAATTTTTAATATATATTTGTGCTCATATATTTCGTTTTAGTTTAATTATTGACCTTTCTGTTTAATTTGTAGTTATTTAAGGTTTTCAAGGTGAATCAATCATATCTTCTCTAATCTTCATCCAAAGTTAATGTTAACGAGATTGTCAATGTAAGTAGTTGTTTATTCTATTTTGTTTGACTCTAGTATCTATCGAAGTCTGCCGTGTTTAAGATTGTTGTCCAGTATATTATACTGGAAGTCTGTTCTCTCAGTGTTTGTTTCCAGTATGTTATACTGGATAATTGTTGAATTATGTTTGACTCCAGTATATTTTATTGGATGTGTACTGTGTGTATTCTTGTCATCTATTATGTTATACTGGAGTAGTTCTATCTAGACTATTAGTGTCCAAAATTATATGCTACCCTTCTTGAATTGTGCTTGTCGTCTATTAAATTATACTGGAGTAGTTCTATCTAGACTATTATTGTCCAAAATTATATGCTACCCTTCTTGAATTGTGCTTAGATTCAATAAGAATGTTTATGTGTTATCATGCTGAAATTCTTACCATTTTAGTATAATGGAAGTGAAATATACTCAATTAGTATAATTTATTAGAGCAGTATACTTGTGTAGTATAATACTATACTTGAGGCAAGTATATTATACCTGGAGTATATCCTGTTAATAATTGTCGACTAGTATGTTATACTGGATGATTATTAATATATAGTTGTGTTTTGTTTGACTCTAGTATCTTTTAATCAAAGTCTGGCATGTTTAAGATTGTTATCCAGTATATTATACTGGAAGTTTGTTCTCTCAGTGTTTGTTTTCCAGTATGTTATACTGGATAATTGTTGAGTTATGTTTGACTCCAGTATATTTTATTGGATGTGTACTGTGTGTGTGCTTGTCATCTATTATGTTATACTGGAGTCGTTCTATCTAGATTATTATTGTCCAAAATTATATGCTACCCTTCTTGAATTGTGCTTAGATTCGATAAGAATGTTTATGTGTTATCATGCTGAAATTCTTACCATTTTTCTTTTCTTTTCAGAGAGTATCTGCCAAAGTTGAAGACATTGTACATGCAGATTTTGTCAAATTTAAAATAAAGATGAAGAAACATATTAAAGATAATTGAATAAAGATGAAGAAACATGTGAAGGACTCTGTTAAGGTAATTAACTAGCTTGGTAATTTATTTTAGTGTTGATTTTGTTCGTAGAATAATATTTTGATTCATTGTTACAGGATATTAATCAGAAGCTTGATATTGTTCTAAAGTTTATTCAAAATGTTAAAAAAGGAAAGGAACATCATGATGGCTTGGTGAATGATGAAGATGAAAGCAATGAATTACAAGATTATTCCAGATTTTCAAATGACAAACATGACAAAAGCAGTGAACATGAAAATAGTGAAAGTAGTGAACAGGGAGATTATATTGATGGAGAAAGTGATTCTGATAGAGATTTTGCTCATTTGTCGGGTGACAAACTGGATGAAGAAGAGAAAGATGTTGAGTTACCAAAAGAAAATGAACAGTTAAATAAGAAGTTTGAGGATGCAGGACCTTCTAATTCAGGGGCACCAATAATGGATATTGAGTCCATCCGTGAAGAGGCAAATAAAGAAACTGAAAATGAATGTCGAGCACATATGGATTCAATACCATTAGCCATGGATATTAACTCAGTTCATGGAGCACAAGTTAATGAAGAAGGTTTAGCAGCCAGTGAAATCTTGTTGGAAGGTCCTTGTCATGAAGTAAGACCGGAATGTAATGCAGTTGAACCTTTTGTGACAGCTGGTAAAGATGTTGAAGCTATGATGGTTGACATAGCTGATGGGAAACAAGAGCTTTCTACATCACAGTCCAATGAAAAGATTTTGCGAAATACGACAGCTGAATTGTTAATTCCATCAATCATGAATGTTGAAACAGTGATAGATGAAGCTGCAATAGTTGATGAACATAAAGCAAATGATGGAATTTCAGTCAAAAGTTCTTGTGAGGAAGAAAGAGTGGAATGTAATGCACCTGATCAAGTTGTTTCAACTGGTACAGATATTGATGTTATCATGGAGAAAATAGTTGATGGGACATTAGTCATGGATGAAGCAGTTGATGGAGGTTTAGTGAAAATTTGTTGTCATGAAGATACTACTAATGAACAAGCAGCAGGTGATGGAAATTCGCTGAAAATTCCTTCTGATGAAGAAAGAATAGAATTGAGTGCAGTTGATCAAGTTCCGTCAACTGGTACGGATATTGCTGCTATCATACAAAAAATAGTTGATGGAACATATCAAATTTCAACACCACAGTGCAGTATAGATAATAAGGAAAATAGTGGAGCTGTGTCATCAATGCTACCAGTCGTGGATATTCAATCACTCCACGATGCACAAAATGAGAAATGCAATGACCAAGCTGAACCAAGTAATTCACTGAAAATTCCTTCTGAAGAAGAAAGAATAGAGTTGAGTGCACCTGATCAATTTCCGTCAACTGGTACGGTTGTTGCTGCTATCATGCAAAAAATAGTTGATGGAACATATCAAATTTCAACACCACAGTGCAGTATAGATAATAAGGAAAATAGTGGAGCTGTGTCATCAAAGCTACCAGCCGTGGATATTCAATCACTCCATGATGCACAAAATTAGAAATGCAGTGTCCAAGCTGAACCAAGTGGTACAGATGTAGTGAAAGGTCATTCTGTAATGAAGAAAGAGCAGATTGTGGTCCAAATGAGACTGATCATAGTGATATTGATTCTATTATTAGAAAAATAAATGATGTGACTGTCACGACCCCAACCCGGTCGTGATGGAGCCCAACACAGTGGTAGGCAAGCCCGACCAATTCAACATTCTCAATCCCTCATATAGAGTTCATTACCAATTAACAGGGTTTAAATACCAAATTAACATGGTTATAAATCCGTAACAGTAGATAAAATGTTCGGAAATCAAGAAATATCACTACAAATCTCACCGATCTAGTGTCACGAGTCAAGAGCCTCTAATACAAGTCTGAGGAACAGCCTATACAAAAGATAGTCTAAAATACTGAAAGTAAAGAGGATAGAGGGAGAATTCGGGTCTGCGAACGCCATGCAGCTACCTCGATGACTCCGGTGAGATCTGAATAGCAGCAATAGCTCAATCTATGCCTCTGGAATACCTGTATCTGCACACATGGTGCAGGGAGTAAAGTGAGTACTCCGACTCAGTGAGTAATAGCAATAAATAATGATTGACGGAAAGAAATCTCGTAAAAAGCACCAAGCAGTTCTATATCAAAGCAGTAAGAACATTTAAACAGCAACTGAATGAAAAAGTCAGGTAAAAATCCTTTAAGCCAGTACTCAACTCATTTACTCCTCACGATAACCGAAATCATAATTATACCGCTGCAGCGTGCAGCCCGATCCATATAGTATACTGCTATGGCGTGCAGCCCGATCCATATACTGCTGCGGCGTGCAGCCCGATCCAATAATAATAGTGGACTGCGCTCACTAGGGGTGTGCAGACTCCGGAGGGGCTCCTACAGCCCAAGCGCTATACTACTGCGGCGTGCAGTCCGATCCAATAATATACTGCTGCGGCGTGCAGCCCAATCCATATAAATATATACTGCTTCGGCGTGCAGTCCGATCCATAACATATCAAATACCCTCACTATGGGGTTCTCAACCCCTCTCAATCACTATAAACTTAGCCTTTCGTGCATACTAAGATAAGATAGGGATCCTAGACAATATATTACTCTCCTTTTGGTTTAGTTATTCCAAAGCCGGTTCGTATTAGATTAAACAGTTAGAAACATGATTGAGGGTATGATTTTAACGAGTAAAGTGAGGTCAATCATGTACAATTACCCCTACGGGTTCTACTGGTCGGCACAAGGCCCCAAACATGGCAACTAGCCCAGAATACAATGATATTAATTAAGGCTCAGTCAAAATACAGTAGAATCATCAATCGGGATGGACCGAGTCCGAATCCCCAGCAGTAATGGACCCCACGCTCATCATGCAGCGTGTGTCTCACCTCAACATAGCACTACGTTGTGCAAATCCGGGGTTTCAAACCCTCAGAACATCATTTATAACCATTACTCACCTCAAGCCGGCCAAAGTCCTAGCTCGCTATGCCCTTGCCTCGCAAATCAACCTCCTCGCACGTCGAATCTGGCCAAAACCACAACGAATACGTTACAATAGGCTAAGGAAACACAACTCAATCGAAAAGACTCGAAAAATATCAAAATTCACGAAGTTGGTAAAACCCGAGCCCCGGGCCCACTTCTCAAAAAATCAGAAAATTAACATCATTCCTCATCTAGCCACGAGTCTATACATATCAAATTTACAAAAATCGGAGTCCATTTGACCCCTCAAATTCCACTTTGAAATACCAAATTTCCAAGCCCTAGCTTTACCCTCTTGTGATGAATTTTCACAAATTTCCATGTAAATTCTACCATTAATTCATGTATTTAGGCCAAGGAACTCACCTCCAATCAAACCTAGTCGAAATCCCCTTCAAATTCCGTCCAAGAGCCCTCAAGGTTGCCTAAAAATGGTGGAAATGGACTTAAGCTCGCGGAACAAATGAGCTCTAAAAACCCTTCTGATAACAGGGATTTTTGCATCTGCGGTCCCATTACCGCATTTGCGCCTACCGCTTCTGCGGTCAAATTTCCACTTCTGCGGATCCTCATTTAAAACCCACGACCGCATCTGCGGTCCTCTACCGCATATGCGGACCTCGCCTTTGCGGATGGTTGTCCGCTTCTCCGGAAATGCAAAATCCACACCCTTCCGCTTCTGCGACACATCTACCGCATCTGCGACACCACAGATGCGGCTCCAAGCCCACACCTGCGGAGACAGCCCCTTACCTCAAACACTCGCACCTGCGACCAACCACTCGCATCTGCGGAACCGCATATGCGGCCCATATTCCGCAGATGCGGAAACACCAGATACCAGCAAAAACCTGCAATTCACCAAGGTTCAAAATTCCCCGATAGCCATCCGAAATGATCCCGAGGCCCCCGGGACCTCGACCAAAAACACAAACATGAACACCTTAATCAAACTTGCTCAAATCATCCAAACACCACAAATAACACCTAAACCATCAAATTACATCAAATTCAAGCCTAAGTTCATCTGAATCTTCCGAAACTCGCATTCGATCAAAAACCTAACCAAAACACCTCCGAATGATCTGAAATTTTGCAAAAACATCCAAAATTACCTAGCGAAGCTACAGCAACTCTCGGAATTCCATTCTGACCCTCGGATCAAAATCTCACCTACCAACCGGAATTCGCCAAAATACTAACTTCGCCAATTCAAGCCTAATTCTACACCGGACTTCCAAAATCAATTCCGATCACACTCCTAAGTCACAAATCATCCCTCGAAGCTAACCAAATCACCAAAAATCACATCCGAGCCCTCTAACTCATAAGTCAACATCCGTGTCACGACCCAAAATCCACTAAGGGTCGTGATGACGCCGGACACTGCTGTCAGGCAAGCCAACCAAATTACTTAATCAAATTCTCGTTTTTAACAATCTTGAAAACTAAGATTTTCCTTCAAATTTTTCATAAATAGAAAAGATAACTGCTTCAATTCAAATCAAATAATAAGCAATTAATACAAAATATTTCAAACCATCCCAGAACCCGGTGTCACAAGTGCATGAGCATCTACTGTCAAGAAAATAAAATAAAGCATCCGTCCGGAATACAATGGACAAAAAATAAATACAGTGTACTGAAGAGGGCTACACTAGATGCGGGCCGCCTCGAATAATGCAACTCACCTAGCCCCCAAATCATCCGTGTTGCTGCGCCTAGTGGGCTGCTAGAAATAAATATACCTGTGCAACAAAAATGCACAGAAGTGTAGTATGAGTACGTAAACAACGTGTACTCAATGAGTATCCCGCCTAATCTCGAAGAAGTACAGACGAGATGCTCATCTTCGACACTTACTAGAGGTCATTTGATAATATACTAAAAATGTGAGGAAATCATGGATTTATATAGTAGTTCTAACTCACGAAGTCGGAAAACAGGTAAAAACCTTTAACAAATAATAAAGGATTTTCAAGATTTACTTTTCATTATCTTATCAATTTATCTCAAGCCAAGAAAGGCAATATCAACATTTAAAATCCTCAGGCAACAACATATATCATGCGCAAATCATGCCGAGGTAGACGGCCCGCTCCAACAGAAATGTAAACTGTGCACTGCCGAGGGTCGAACGGCTCGAACCATAGATGCATCTATTTAATCTGCCGAGGCGTTCGGCCCGTTCCATAAATAAACACATACCCTGCTCGCGAATCATGCATACGATGCAGGTACACATAGAGATACATGCTCAATCGGTCAATTAAGAACTTATCGGGAATACTTACCCAAGTAAGACAATTTCTCTTCTTAACAATTTAGGAAAAATGATGTTTAATCTCCTTTTAAATTCATTTACTAATCCAAGGTAATTTAAGCAATTCAAGCTATCAATAGGTTCATAAATAATCAAAGTATAACATGCTTTTGGGCCCTAACTACCCGGACAATAGCATAATAGTAGCTACGCACGGACTCTCGTCACCTCGTGCGTACATAGCCCCCGCAAATAGGAGCACATAACCAATTATTTTACCTATGGGGACAATTCCCTCTTACAAGGTTAGAAAAGAGACTTATCTCGCTCCGAACATCCATAACCGGCAATCCACGCCCTTCCGGGGACTCCAATTGATGCACCATGATCCAAAACTATCCAACGGTTACGCAAATCCATTAATATATGCTCAAATATTCATTACAAACTAATTCATAGCAATTCCTAACTCCGATCGAAAAGTTGAACAAAACGCCCTCGGGCACACGTGCCCGGAATCCAAAAATTTTTGAAGATAAATATTACCCATAGCTTCGCTAGCTCAAATATATAATTTACTCCTAATTCCATGCTCAAATTCGTGGTAAAAATCTAATTTATCAAGTTTCTAGGTTTTCTTCCAAGAATCCCAATTTTCCCAAAATTCTCATCTCTAATTCCATGCTATAATCTTGTACTCAACTTGGAATTTAGTAGGAGTAACTTACCTTAACGTAGCTGACGAAAATCCCTCTCTTGAAGCTCCAAAAAATCGCCCAAGCCATGAAAAATGGAGGAGAAATGAACTCAACCCCGATTTTAATCAACCACTCTGCCCCAACTATTTTCGCTTCTGCGGACGACCCACCGCTTCTGCGGTTCCGTTTTTGTGGATTTAGGGCCACTTCTGCGGTCCGTCCTATGCTGCCCTTCTTCGCTTCTGCGATGCAAACTCCGAAGATGCGGTCCCGCTTCTGCGGAAACCTTACCGCATCTGCGGTCCACTCTGAGCCGGCCTCATCCGCTTCTGCGACCTCTTCTCCGCAGATGCGGTCCCGCTTCTGTGGAACCTTGACCGCATCTTCGGTCCTCGAACCCTTGACCAAAAATCGCTTCTGCGCTATCCTAGCCGCTTCTGCGGCTCCGCACTGCAGCCCCTTTTCCGCAGGTGCGGCTATGACAACAACCAGCAGTTCAGCCCTCTTTAAAACTCCAAATTCGATCCGTTAACCATCCGGAATCCACCCGAGGCTCTCGGGACCTCAACCAAACCTACCAACCAATCCCAAAACACATTACGGACTTGCTCGATGCCTCAAACCACATCAAACAACGCTAAAATCATAAATCAACCCCCAATCCAAGCTTTATGAACTTTAGAACTCCCAACTTCTACTTTCGATGCTCAAACCTATCAAATCACGTCCGATCGACCTCAAATTTTGCACACAAGTCATATTTGACGTCACGGACCTACTCCAGCTTTCGGAATCGGATTCCGACCACGATATCAAAAAGTCCACTTCCGGTCAAACGTCTCAAAAACCTTCATATTTCTATCTTTAGCCAAATGGCTCCAAAACGACCTACGGACCTCCGAATTCACTTCCGATTGCGCTCCCAACTCCAGAATCACCATACGGAGCTATTCCCAGACTCGGAATCCCAAACGGACATCGATAACACTGAAATGCACTTCAAGCCAAACTTAAGAAATTTCTTCCAAAATGCTAACTTCCACAATAGGCGCCAAAACGCTCCCGGGTTATCCAAAACCCGAACCGGGCATACGCCCAAGTCCAAAATCATCATACGAACCTGCTGGAACCTTCAGATCCTGATTCCGAGGTCGTTTACTCAAAATTCCATTCCTAGTTCATTCTTTCAACTTTAAGCTTCCAAAATGAGAATTCTCTTTCCAAATCAACTCTGGACTTCCCGAAATTCAATTCCGACTGCGCGTACAAGTCATAATACCTGAAATGAAGCTGCTCATGGACTCAAACTGCTGAACGACGCGCTAGGGCTCAAAACGACCGGTCGGGTCGTTACAATTCGGTTGATTTTTTCCAAGGCAAACCTTCCTTAAAGAGACTATGTGTCTCATTTCCATCCAAAACCAATCCAAATTGACTCATTCATTCAAGACTCTTATAGTAAAATATAAGGAAGCAGAAAATGGAGAAACGGGGCGGTAACTCACGTGACGACGGCTCGGGTCGTCACAGTGACATATGACTCATGGTCACCACAGTCCAGTCAAAACATTTTGCAAAATAACATACTTGCAGTCTCTCAGGGAAGCGGAACAGATGCTGTAACAGTAGGTACTGATGTTGAAGCTATTCTTCGTGATATTCAACAAGGAAATATAAATTTGGATTCACCTGAAGTGCAAAAACATACTGCTATAGTAAATGTGAATTCACCATCTGTACCAAAAGAAATGGAACCTGAGTCTACTGGTCTGGCAACTCTTTCTTATATATGCATGCAAGAAAGTAAAGGTAATTTGGAAGGAATTGAAAGGGTGTTCAATGAAAAAGCTCCTCTTGCTGTTCATGAAATTATTAAAAAGATTCAGCAGGTTAGTGTGTGCAGTATTATAGTCTTATTTATGAGTTGTAAAATGTTATAATGGACGTTAATCACTCCATTTCTTTTTTGTTTAATTGAAACAGGGAAAATTGTATACTAGAAAAAGAAAGAGGAAATATGTGGATTCATGCCCTAATTTTAATACTTTAACTCAACCAAGTCAATCAAGTTGTAATGTGATGGATCATGAACCTAGCAACATCATTCCTGCTGTTGATCGCGACCCTGGTGAACAATCTGCTGCTGATGATATGTGGAAAACTGATTCTGATAAAAAGATTGTTTTATATTCAAGTGTGGATGAGGGAGTTTATGTTTCTCCTCTTAAAATTACTAAGCCTGTTGCTCATTCGGATGATTATTCTGATCTGCAGCCAACATTAAAATCTGAAATAAAAAATATATAGGAGGTAGAAGGAGAAAATGAAAAACTAAAAATTGCTTCGTATAAAGGAAAAGAGCATCCAGGAGAACAAGTACTACAGATTGGACAAAGTCTGAGTGTAGTAGAAGAATTGCTTGGTAGAGGAAAAAGAGTTCGTAATGCTAGTTGGCATTTAAAATCTCCATATAAGGGAACAAGTAAAGGTATGAATTGGAGTTTGAAATATGTTCGAAAATGTTGCTGGCATTATCGGAAGACAATCAAATCTTGTGAGGATAATTTTGAAAAATATTTAAAAAAAATAAGAGAAAAGGTCGTCTACCAAAGTAAGTTTACTATTCGGCTTATTGTACATTTGTTTCATATATATGTTATTAAGAAATCTCTTTTTTATTTTTTTTCATATTTGTTCTGTCTTTATTTTTTTAGGGGAGTAACTGATATTTATAAAGAAGATCCTGTACTGAAAGCAAAGCCATATGAACTTTACAATGAGAAAATTCAGTCAAGAATGTTCTTTAATGAAATTGCAGATGATAAGTTTACTTTGAATGATGCGGTATGTATATATATTTTATGTTGTGAACTCATAATTTTATTTTGTATTATATTTTGACATATATATATATATGTTTTTTATAATATTCAGCATATAGATGTTTTATTGTATTATCTGAGGAAGAAGCATATATATCACATCAATGAGTATCCATTTGCTTCAACAACAACATATGTGGACTTTAACGACACTTTGGAATTTGCATATAAGGACTGGAATGATCGTTCAAAAGGTTTTGATGAATTTGAATTTTGGAGTCAAGGTTTGGGATTTGGCCTTTGTCAGTATATTTTGGGTGAGAATCGTAAATGTGGAATTCCATGGTCATCTGTTCAAAAAGTTTTCTGTCCATTGAGACTTCCTCCAGATTTGGTAAATGGTGAAATTCCATTAGATTCTTGCACTCATTATTTTCTGGCAGTATTAGACTTCAATGAGAAGACCATAGATGTATATGATTCGGTGTACAAGGGAGATGAGTATGCTATTATCAAGGAGCAACTTCTTGCTTATCAACATTTCATTCCTGTGGTTTTGGAGCATTGTAAATTTGGTGACTTGCATCCTACATTTGGTTATGTGTATGAACCATTTGTAGTTTCCTGGAAAGAATCACCAAAACAGATTGGAAACAAAAGTTGTGGTGCATTTGTTATAAAGTTTGTTGATATGATGATGCAGGGTCATGATATTATGACAATTGTGCCCAATACAATGAAATATTATCGTGAGTATCTTGGTTTTGGTCTATGGGCACATGCAAATTGGAAACGCAAATCAGGGTATGAAACTCCTCCAGAGAATGTTGGTGATGATTATGGAGAGAATGGAAATAACTTATGTAAATATTCTTTAGCACTTGGTTATCCTCCAATGTAAATACCTTGATAAACATAGTTTTGATTCATGTATATTATGCTGGATATGTATTAGTTCTGCTTCAGCACTCGGATATGTATTGTTGAATGAAATATCAATGCACTCGAGTTTATATATTTTATGGTTTTTTTTAATGTATATTATACTGGAGGTATATTCTATTAAATCATAATATTCAGTATTTAATACTGGACGTTAAAAATCCAGAAGTTTTTACGCTAAATTAGTCCAATTTTTGTTACTGTGACAACCCGACCCATCGTCACATGAGTTACCACCCTGTTTCCCCCATTTTACGCTTCTTCATGTTTCATTATCGGTATTTGGTGTGTTAGACTTGATTTGGGTTGATTTTGGTAGGAAATGAGGCACTTAGTCTCTTTAAGGAAGGTTTGGTTTGGAAAAGTCAACCGGATGTTGACTTATGAGTTCGAAGGCTTGGATATGATTTCCAGTGATTCGGTTAGCTTCGGGGAGTGATTTGTGACTTAGGAGTGTGACCGGAAGTGATTTTGGAGGTCCGGTGGAGAATTAGGCTTGAATTGGCAAAGTTAGTATTTTGGTAATTTCCGGTTGATAGGTGAGATTGTGATCCGAGGGTCGAAATAGAATTCCGAGAGTTGGAGTAGCTTCGTTAGGTGATTTGGGATGTGTGTGCAAAATTTCAGATGATTCGGAGGTGATTTGGATGGGTTTTTGATCGAATGTGTGTTTCGGAAGTTTTGGAAGAACTTAGGCTTGAATTCGATGAGAATTGATAATTTTAGTGTTATTGGATGTGTTTTTATGATTGGAACAAGTTTGAATAACGTTGTAGGATGCATTGGTATTTTTGGTTGAGGTCCCGGGGGCCTCGGGGTAAGTTCGGGCGGTTAAACAGAGAGTTTTGGATTTTTCATGTTGCTAAGCCTGTTGGTATCTGGTATTTTCGCACCTGCGATTATGGGACCGCAGGTGCGGTCACGCAGAAGCGGAGGTGGAACTCGCAGAAGCGAAAAGGGACTTAGGCAGTTTCCGCAGAAGCGGAAGTGTGGACCGCAGAAGCGGTTCCGCTGGTGCGAAATTGGAGCCGCTGAAGCGGCCGGGGATTTTAAAGAGGAAACCGCAGAAGCGGTGTAGTGTCCGCAGAAGCGGAAACGGGACCGCAAAAGTGAGATGTCTGGGCAGATTTATTTAATTTCATCTTCGCGAATTTTTGAAGGGTTTCACATTTTTAACTCGGACTTGGAGAGTTTTTGGGCGATTTTGAAGAGGGTTTCAAGGGCTTTGATCAGGTATGAACTCTTGGACTTAAAAACATAATTTTATGGTGTAAATACATGGATTAGAGCTGAAAACTTAAGAAAATAAAGGTCAAAACTGGTGGTTTAGGGCTTGAACCTAAGAGAGCTTAAACTAAGGATTTGAGGGGTCAAATGGACTCCGATTCTTGTGATTTTGATATGCATAGACTCGTGCCGAGATAAGGAACCCGTTGGTGTAAGAATTTCTGAGTTTCGAGGAGTGGGCCCGGGGCTCTTGTGATGACCCAACTCATCGTCTCATGTACTACAGCCCCGTTTCCCCCATTTATTGCTCTTTCATGTTTTATTATCAGCAACGGGTGAGTTAGAGTTGAATTGAATTGGTTTGGATAGGAAACGAGACACTTAGTCTCTTTAAGGAAGGTTTGGTTTGGAAAAGTCAAATGAACGTTGACTTATTAGTTAGAAGGCTCGGATGTGAATTCTGGTGATTCGGTTAGCTTCGGGAGGTGATTTGTGACTTAGGAGTGCGATCGAAAGTGATTTTGGAGGTCCAGAGTAGAATTAGGCTTGAATTGGCAGGTTGGCATTTTGGCGAATTCCGGTGGATAGGTGAGATTTTGATCCGAGGGTCGGAATGGAATTCCGAGGGTTGCAGTAGCTCCGTTAGGTGATTTTGGATATGTGTGCAAAATTTCAGGTCATTCGGACGTCGTTTGGTTGGGTTTGTGATCGAATGCGTAATTCGGAAGTTTTTAAGAAACTTAGGCTTGAATCTGATGTGAAATGATGATTTTAGTGTTGTTTGATGTGTTTTGATGATTGGAACAAGTTCCTATGATGTTTTTGGGTAGGTTGGTGTTTTTGGTTGAGGTCCCGGGGGCCTCGGGGTGATTCCGGGTGATCAACGGAAGGATTTTTGGACTTTGAGTGTTGCAGAAAATGCACAGCTGTTGCAGGCCACTTTTGGCCTTCGCGTTCGCGGAGTTGCTCATCGCATTCGCGTAGTTGTGATTTCTGGGTCATCGCGTTCGCGATCGTGGCCTCGCGTTCGCGTAGAAAGGCCTGGGGACCCTGCCTAGTTTGTTCATCGCGTTCGCGATGAGGGAGTCGCATTCGCGTCAGAGGACGTTCCTGTGCATCGCGTTCTCGTTTGGAGTATCGCGTTCACGTAGGAGGTTAAGCTGGACCATCGCGTTCGCGTGAGGGTCGACGCGTTCGCGTAGGGTATCATTTGGTCAAAGGAAAAATTTACATTCGCGAACTCGGGGTGTTGACCGCGTTTAATTATGATATTTCATCCGCGACTCATTCATTGTTTCCTCCATTTTTGAACCACCTCAAGAGCTTTTTGGTGGAAATTGAAGAGAGTTTTGACGGGAATTGATTGGAGGTAAGTCTCGTGACCTAGAAATGCTATTTTATTGAAGAATCAACCTTTAACTCTTGGAAAATTGGGTATAAATTTGAAGAACTAGGGCTTGGGTTTTGAAATGAAAATTTGGGATTTGAAGGGGCATTTGAACTCCAATTTTGGTAAATTTTATATGTACGGACTCGTGGCGAGATGAGGAATTCGGTAATGTGAATTTCGTAATTTTTCGAGAAGTGGGCCCGGGGCTCGGGTTTTGCCAACTTCGTGAATTTTGGTGTTTTTCGAGTCTTTTCGATTGGGTTATGTTTCTTTAGCCTATTGTAATGTATTCGTTGTGGTTTTAATCAGACTCGGCGTGCGAAGAGGTTGATTCAAAAGGCAAGGGCATAGCGAGCTAGACTTGTGGCCGGCTTGAGGTGAGTAATAGATGTAGATGATGACCTGAGGGTTTGAAACCCCGGTATATCACATTGTGACGCTATATTGAGGCGAGACACGTACTCTATGACAAGTGCGGGGTCAATTCTGACTGGGAATTTTGACCTAGTCCGTTCCTATTGATGTTCATACTGTGTTCTTGACTAGAAATTGTTTGGTAATCATCCTACTTGGATTTTATGAATATGTTGGGGCTTTGTGCCTATCATTTGCATCCTTCAGGGATCCTTATCACTACTTCCATGATGTTTAGCATATTTCATGATATCAGTCCTGAATTAGACACTGACTCGAAATGTTTAATAAGTAAATAAAGGTTTAAACACTTAGCTCAATAATTCCTAATAATTGAGACCAAAATGAATAATCTGACTGTTCCCGAGTGGCTTGCATGCATATATATATATCTGGACTGAGTGTGGATCGGGCTGCACGCTGCAGCGAATGTTACGATGATATTGCGCTTGGGCTGTAGGAGCCCCTCCGGAGTCTGAAACCCCACAGTGAGCGCGGGTACCCAAATGGATCGGGCTGCGCGCCGGCGGTCATGTGCATTGCATTGCATTCATGCATTTATACCTATTTGTCTTACTTATCCTGGTATTGTTGTTGTCCCACCGTTTTATGTGCTGAATCGCTGATTATAACTTTATATTGTAATATTTCGGAATTTCTTACTTTCAGCCATTATATATGTTTATTACTCACTGAGTTGGAAGTACTCACTTTACTCCCTGCACCATGTGTGCAGATTCAGGTGCTCCGGAGACTTAGTGGAGCTATTTGCTGTCTTCTTGGATTTCGTTTTAGGAGTTGTTGAGGTAGCTGCCTGACGTCCGCAGGACCCGACTTCTCCCCTTTATACATTTGTCTTTCCCTATCCTAGACTTCTTTATTACTATGAATATATTACTCTGTTACATTTAGAGGCTCTAGACTCGTGACTCCAGATCTATTAGGAAAATGTTTGGATATTCGTTATTATTTTCCGTACTATTTTATTTAGATTCGGATTGGAACCTTGACATTTTGATATTTTAATCTTATTATTTGTTAACGGATTGCGTATTTGGGTTGAGAGTATTTAATTGGTCGGGCTTGCCTACCATTTGTGTTGGGCACCATCGCGATCGGGATTGGGGTCGTGACAGCTCGGGTTTTGCCAATTTCGGGATTT
Source organism: Nicotiana attenuata (assembly GCF_001879085.1). Taxonomy (NCBI): domain Eukaryota; kingdom Viridiplantae; phylum Streptophyta; class Magnoliopsida; order Solanales; family Solanaceae; genus Nicotiana; species Nicotiana attenuata. The sequence continues at coordinate 38,983 of NW_017671329.1, forward strand.
TTAATATTATTTGATTATTTTCGATTGGGTATTGTTCCTTTGGCATATTGTGACGTATTCGTTGTGGTTTTGGTCAGATTCGACGCGCGTGGAGGCCAATTTGAGGGGCAAAGGCGTCGCGGGCTAGAGATTTCGCTGGTTCGAGGTGAGTAATGATTGTAAATGATATTCTGAGGGTTTGAAACCCCGGATTTCACATCATAGTGCTATGTTGAGGTGACTTGCACGTCGGATAGCGAGCGTGGGGTAGAGCACCGTTGGGGATTATGACTTAGTCCATCCCGATGAATGATTTTGCCACGTATTTGATTGAAATCAGTTTGCTATCATCATTATTTGGGCTGAGTGCCATATTTGGGCTTCATGCCAACTATTTGAACCCTTCGGGGATTGTTGTTGATAATTCCTCACTGATTTAATTATATATATTTGAACTCAGTCATGTTATTTCCTACTATTTTCAAAACTCAGCCATGTTCACTCAGTTTTAATACTCAAATGATATTTAAATGATATTTTGGGCTGAGAAACACTGTTTTATTGTTGCCCGAGTGGCTTATGTGATTTTGTTGACTGAGTAAGGCCGAGGGCCTATATTGTGAGGATACTTATGGATCGGGCTGCGCGCCGCAGCAATGTTATTCTGTTATTGATATGAGGCTGAGGGCCTAGTTTGATGCCACGAGATGGCTTGATTTTGTGCTTGGGCCGTAAGGGGCCCCTCCTGGAGTCTGCACACCCCCAATGAGCGTCGTCGATGATAAACGGAGCGGGCTGCACGCCGCAGCGATATATGGATCGGGCTGCACGCCGCAGCGGTACCGGTACTGTTTGATGTGTTTACCTTATTTCATTTGTCTGCCATTATATGCTATTTGTGCTTCTTCTTGCAATATTCACCTGTTGTTCTGGTATTATCTGATAACCGAGTATGGTGCCGAGAGGGGGACTTATGTGCTTATCTGCACTATTTGTTTTTGCATTCAATTGCATAACTGTTGAAAAAGTCATTTTCAAAAGAGGTTTTAAACTGAGCTAAGTTATTTCTAAAGGTTTTACAGCTTCACTGCTTTCTCTCAAAGGGCTTTTCAGAGTTCCTACATAGCATGATGGTTTGCCTTACGTGATTTCTTACTGCTCAGTTGTTATTTACCCTTATTACTCACTGAGTTGGAGTACTCACTTTACTCCCTGCACCTCGCGTGTAGATGCAGGTATTTGTTCACCCGGTAGCGGGTTTTTGGCTGATCAGTGGCAGAGCTATAGGAGTAGCAAGGTGACTGCCTGCGTTCGCAGCACCATTTTTCTCTCTTTTTGTTCATTATTCCGGCTTTGTATATTTTAGGTCTTGTAGTTGTATTTATACTCTGATAGATGCTTGTGACTTGTGACACCTCGTTTTGAGCTGTGTTGGGTTGTAATTTCGTTAATTAATATTATTAAGTCATATTTTTGCTAATCATTTATGCTTAACCATTTTGAAAGACACGAGTTGGGTTAGTTGGCTGGCCTTGTCTTCACGAGAGGTGCCATCACGACCAGTGTAGGGTTTGGGTCGTGACAAGTTTGTATTAGAGCCTAGGTTACTAGGTCTCACGAGTCATGAGCAGGTTTAGTAGAGTCTCGCGGATCGGTACGGAGACGTCTGTATTTATCCTCGAGAGGCTGCAGAACCTTTAGGAAAACTTCACATTCTTGAATTCTTATCGTGCGTACTTGATTCAGCTTGAAAAGAAACTCTTGAAATTCCTTCCACGTGTTTGTATACGCGCATGAGCGCTCAGTATCAGATGTGCCTTGATGGTTGTGATTCCTCGATCGAGGGGCGAGATGTAATCTCTGTGAGTTATGTTGGGCCAGTCTAGAGGACTTGAGGCCGGATCTTTGCCTATGGCTTGAGCACCGAGGTGCTGATTGTGTGAGCAAGTGTTTTGAGCTTATATGCTCGGCATAGTCCCTATTAGCGGGAATGGCCGTTGGATATCCAGGTGATGAGTACGTTAGTACTACGAGATGTATCTATATGACTTGGTCGTGACGAAGAAGTCTGCTGAATCATAGATGAACTGTTAAGTGTTCGATTCCTATTGTGATTTGATGTGTAGCCCGAGTTATGGGCGCGTGAAGAATCGTTTCGTGTCTCCTAGTTGGGGAGTGAAGTGCATTTCATGTGGTGTTATGAGTCCAGACTTAGGAACACTAAGTGGTTGTGTAATGGGTATGACGATGGAAGGTATACGGAAATGTTATATTGAGGCGAAGCAGGTGGGTTATCTCCTGCGGAGTGTTCCGAAGTGGTGTGATCTTTATGTGTATGTTAGAAGATCTCATGTGTAATGGAAGGGTACGTGTTGAAATTTGAGATTTCGGATTGCTTAAGAGAGTGGGCTTTATTATTGTAGGATTGAATGCGAGATTTGCAGAAGAGTTAATTTCACTATGAACGATTGAGTTTAATATCACTATGGTATTAAGGCAGCAATAGAGTATATGCGTTATGAGTTGTTGGGAGTGTTTTGATCCATGGATTCGAGCCAAGTTGGGGAGTTTGCTATTGATTAGCTAATTGTACGGTTATGTGCTATGTTGGTTCCGGTTTGAGGCATGCTGGCGAATTAGTTCTGGTTGTGGAAATTGAGCCGAGGATGGCACAGGTGAAGGAAAATTTTGATAAAGGTTACATGGTGCTTTGTAGATGTGTGAGAATCACAGGATGTTTTAAGCTGTTGTTGGTAAAGAATGCTCGGTGCATAGAGCAGGAAGATGTTTTTTTGTATTGGGATGAGGTCATATCCTGCGGTGTCAGAGTGCTAATGAGGCACGGGTGGTTATGTTCGTTTGATCAAGTGAATTGCAGTTTGAATAAGAAGTAAATGACTCTCGAGAATGATTTTAATGTGTTCAAGATTCTACATGTAACAATCAGGTGTCTTAAGGTTGTGTATGTGGTTAGAGACTGTGTTTTCATTGGAAAAGGTCAAGACTTGTGGTTTTTTATTTTAATTATGGGATTCTAGGTATCTGTATCTGGAAAGTAAAGGTAACGGATTTAGATTTGCATGAAGTTCTTCAGAGTAAATTATTTTGGAATGTGGTGTTTCTGGGAATATTTAAGAGAGGATTCAGTGGCTTATGGGTCTTAGACAGTGTGGTCTTATGCTTGGGTCCCGTGTAGTAAGCCTGGGTTGAGGTATTGTGGTGCTACAGCAAAAGGGAATATCAAGTTGATGATGAATCAGAAAGGAAATTAGATAGATGGAATAGCTTGATAGTATTACGACATTTTCTTGTTGGATCAACTAGTGGTATTTGGGTTTGCTTGGTAGCACGGGAAATCTTAAAGTATCTATCGTGGAGTGATGGGGTATTTAAGGTGTGGTATGCGTTCGGACGACAAAATTGGGATCAGGTATGATGATTCGTGTGCTATATGGAGTTGGAGACTGGGAGTTCTCATGTACAGGCTATGTCGTGGTTGTGGATCGTGTGTATTCGGCACCGTTTAGCGGCTATCGGGATTTGGAGGCTCGAGTGGATCTTTGTTTGCTGGTATGTTAGATTTTGGATTTGATGTTGAAATTCAGACTGGTTGTCTTAGTGTTAGGTGATGCTGAACTATTAAGCTGCGGGCTATGCCGGAAATGCCACAGGTTGAGTGGCGAGGTGCATTGGATTATTTTCTTGCAGAGTGGTTTATATTTCAAAGACCCAGTGGACGGTTGGGAAGGATTGCTTTTCTTAATTGGGCCTTCGTGATGGATGTCAGTGCAGAGGTTCCTACCATTAGTTCCATTTCGGTGTTAAGGGACTTTTTGGATGCGTTTCTTGTGGCCGGGCATGTTGTCGGGCGAGGTTGTGGATTTCGATATTGATTTGGTGTCGGGCACCGTATCATACGGCTCCGGTAGGAGTTATAGTAGTGGAAGGAGAAGCTTCAGGCTTTCTTGGTAATGAGTTCGTTGGTAGGCCGATGTGGATACGTGTTTAGCTTGAGTTGGCTTGGTTAGCGCCGAATTGTATTGTTGAGGGATAGGTTGATTCGATCGTTATTGATCTTGTTAGTGATTTGAGGAGAGCTATGAGTTTCTTTTCAGTGTTGTGAGACGTTATGATTTGTTGGTTATGGGCACATGTGGTGCGGTTCTATTGGGGATTCATAGTGAAAGTCGAGCGGGAAGAGTAATTAGGTGTTACTCGGTAAATAGAGAATTGGTTATGACTTATCGGGTTGCGTGGCGTATGTTATTTGTGTCACCGTGAGTGTAATGAATTGCTTTGGTTCCAGACATCAAATTGTGCGTGGCTGTCGAAATTTGAGCATAGTGGCTTGAGGTGTTTCATATGTAATAGTGTTTGGATGAGATCGCGCATTGTAGCGAGGCTACGTGGAGATATGACCTTTCGGGGTAGATTCAGGTGTTCTATTTCTATGATATGAGACGAGGTCTCAGCCTTGTGTGGTGATAGTATTGGTGAGCTTGAGGTACGACTCTTTTGTTTGAGTCATTTTCATGATTTGAGTATGTTCAGACCGTTTCTTATTGGTGCGCGTATTATGCAAGTTGTGGCTTAGGCATGTATTGAGGTGTCATTTCACCAGAGTGGTGTGTTGGATTCGAGGTGATCGTTGGGGTCACTAATGAATACGAACGGATCTGATTTCAGTTTGTTGGAAGGATAATATCGAGGTTCGGCTCGGAATCTGCTGTGGTAATAGTCAAAAGGGAAGTGGCTTCATGAATGGTTGATCTGAGAAATGGTTACGGTTTATTGCGTGTTTCATTTATCGTTGGCAGTATATGAAAGTGTTGGAATAAGACCTTAGTTGATAAGAGGTTTTCTACCGGTATTCGGGTGTTGTGGGCAACTGCTGTGAATAGAAGTTATCGTTTCGAGTGTTTGGGTTATGTAGTATATCATATGATTGCACCTGAGGTTGCAGGTATGGGTTATTACAGCTGGTTCGGGCTTATTCTGAGTATAGATGTGAGGTTCTGATCTTTTGTAGGATTTTGGAAAGTGCAATGTAGTTCTATGGTTTATGGACTAGATGGATTGTGAAATTTTAGCTATGTTGTGTTATCGGACCTATGCGAGATAGGGTGACGTGGGATCACCCCTAGGTATATGCTTAGTAAGGTCATTCAACTATTGGTTGGCTTCTAGGACAACTCTGGGTACGCTCGAGGACGAGCGTTTGTTTAAGTTGGGGAGGATGTGATGACCCGACCTGTCGTCTCATGAGAACCGCTCCGTTTCCCCCATTTCCTGCTTCGTTATGCTTCATTATCAGTGTTTTGTGTGAACGAGTTGAATTGGGTTGATTTTTGAAGGAAATGAGATACTTAGTCTCTTTAAGGAAGGCTTGTTTTGGAAAAGTCAACCGGATGTTGACCTATGAGTTAGAGGGCTAGGATGTGGATTCCGACGATTCGGTTAGCTTCGGGGTATGATTTGTGACTTAGGAGTGTGATCGGAAGTGATTTTGGAGGTCCGGTGTAGAATTAGGCTTGAATTGGCGAAGTTAGTATTTTGGCGAATTCCGATTGATAGGTGAGATTTTGATCCGAGGGTCGGAATGGAATTCCGAGAGTTGCGGTAGCTTCGTTAGGTGATTTGGGATGTGTGTGCAAAATTTCAGGTTATTCGGAGGTGATTTGGTTAGGTTTTTGATCAAATGCGTGTTTCAGAAGTTTTAGAAGAACTTAGGCTTGAATCCGATGTAAGTTTGGTGTTTTGATGTTAGTTTTGGTGTTTTGAGAGTGCAACTAAGTTTGAATGATCATATGTGACGTGTTATTATGTTAGTATGCGGTCCCGAGGAGCTCGGGTGAGTTTCGGATAGGTTTGGGCTGCGTTGTGCTCGCTTTTCTTATGCTTCGACGTCGTTTCTTCAAGCATAAATGATATCATATTGAACAAATGAGCTCCGATTATTGTTTTGAATGAAGCATTAGATCCGTATCATAATTACGGACCAGTAGCAAAAAGAATCGTCGAATTTAGACATCGTATGAGGATTTTATGGCCATTTTACCAAGGTTGTCCAGATTTTCAGGTTAATGACGAAATTGCCCCTGACGGCGTATTAAAAACCTGCACTATTTGCAAATCATAAAACCTACATATCTCCTTCATTATAAGGTCAAATTGAGTGATTCAAAAGCCTAAATTCATTAGAATTTCACAAGGAATCCATTGGGAGCAGTAAAACGTGTGATTAGTATACCTATAATGAGCAGGTCGAGTTTTCTTCCAATTTTTGAACGGGAAGAAGCTTCTGAGGCGATTTTTAAGAGAGAAAATCAGTGGGTATCACATAGGTAAGTGATTTGATTATTAAAGCTTGTTTATGGGTGATTATAGACCATAATTCCATCCTTTATTTCATGAAAAATAGTAGAAAAATAGGATTTTGGGGCCTCAGATTATGAGACCTTTAGGGGTCGATTTGAGGGGTCAAACGGACTCCGATTTTGGTGTTCTTTATATGTACGGAATCGGGAGAAGATGAAGAACACTTATCTGTAGACATTTCTGAGTTTCGAGAAGTGGTCCCGGGGCTCGGGTTTTGTCAATTTCGGGATTATTGATGTTTTTCGATTATTTTCGATTGGGTATTGATCCTATAGCATAATGTGACGTATTCGTTGTGGTTTTGGTCAGATTCAACGCGCGAGGAGGTCGATTTGAGAGGCAAGGGCATAGCGAGCTAGGATTTTGGCCGGCTTGAGGTTATTAATAGATGTAAATGCTGTGTTGGGGGTTTGAAACCCCGAATTTGCACATCGTAGTGCTATGTGAGGTGACTTGCACGCCGGATAACGGGCGTGGGGTAGAGCACCGTCTGGGATTGTGACTTGGTCCGTCCCGCTTAATAAAATTATTACCTAATTGATTGAAGCTTAGTTGATATCCTTATAAAAAGTGGATTAATTGTCATAATTTGGCCTCGTGCCAACTGATTGAATCCTTCAGGGATTGCTCTTACTGGTTTCTTACCATTTTTACATATAATTGAACTCAGTCCTAGTATTTGATACTGTTTTGCAAACTCAGCCACTTTTTCACAAAACTTGGAACTTAAATAATATTTCTAATGAAGTTTGGGCTGAATATTTTATATGCTATTGTGCCCGAGGGGTCTTATGTGATTCTGGACTGAGTGTGGGATCGGGCTGCGCGCCGCAGCANTGAATTGCTTTGGTTCCAGACATCAAATTGTGCGTGGCTGTCGATTTTGAGCATAGTGACTTGAGGTGTTTCATGTGTAACAGTGTTTGGATAGGATCGCGCATTGTCGCGAGGCCACGTGGAGATATGACCTTTCGGGGTATATTCAGGTGTTCTATTTCTATGATGTGAAACGGGGTCTTAGCCTTGTGTTGTGATGGTACTGATGAGCTTGAGGTACAACTCTTTCGTTTGAGTCATTTTTCATGATTTGAGTATGTTCAGACCGTTTCTTATTGGTGCGCATATTATGCAAGTTGTGGCTTAGCCCTGTATTGAGGTGTCATATCACCAGAGTGGTGTGTTGGATTCGAGGTGATCGTTGGGGTCACTAGTGAATACGAACGGATTTTATTTCAGCTTGTTGGAAGGATAATATCGAGGTTCGGCTCGGAATCTGCTGTGGTATTAGTCAAAAGGGAAGTGGCTTCATGAATGGTTGATCTGAGAAATGGTTACGGTTTATTGCGTGTTTCATTTATCGTTGGCAGTATATGAAAGTGTTGGAATAAGACCTTAGTTGATAAGAGGTTTTCTACCGGTATTCGGGTGTTGTGGGCAACTGCTGTGAACAGAAGTTATCGTTTCGAGTGTTTGAGTTAGGTGGTATATCATATGATTGCACCTGAGGTTGCAGGTATGGGTTATTACAGCCGGTTCGGGCTTATTACGAATAAAGATGTGAGGTTCTGATTTTGTGTATGATTTAGGAAAGTGGAATGTGGTTCTATGATTTATAGGCTGGACTGGATTGTGTAATTATAGTTAAAATGCGTTGTCGGACCTATGTGAGATAGGGTGACGTGGGATCACCCCCGGGTATGTGCATGGTAAGGTTATTCAATGATTGGTTGGCTTTTAGCACAGCTCTGGGTATGCTCGAGGACGAGCGTTTGTTTAAGTTAGGGAGGATGTGACGACCCGACCCGTCGTCATGTGAGTTACCGCCCCGTTTCCCCCATTTTACGCTTCTTCATGTTTCATTATCGGTATTTGGTGTGTTAGAGTTGATTTGGGTTGGTTTTGGTAGGAAATGAGGCACTTAGTCTCTTTAAGGAAGGTTTGGTTTGGAAAAGTCAACCGGATGTTGACTTATGAGTTTGAGGGCTCGGATATGATTTCCGGTGATTCGATTAGCTTCGGGGAGTGATTTGTGACTTGGGAGTGTGATCGGAAGTGATTTTGGAGGTCCGGTGGAGAATTAGGCTTGAATTGGCGAAGTTAGTATTTTGGCGATTTCCGGTTGATAGGTGAGATTTTGATCCGAGGGTCGGAATGGAATTCCGAGAGTTGCAGTAGCTTCGTTAGGTGATTTGGGATGTGTTTGCAAAATATCAGATGATTCGGAGGTGATTTGGATGGGTTTTTGATCGAATGCGTGTTTCGGAAGTTTTGGAAGAACTTAGGCTTGAATTCGATGAGAATTGATAATTTTAGTGTTGTTGGATGTGTTTTTACGATTGGAACAAGTTTGAATAACGTTGTAGGATGCATTGGTATTTTTGGTTGAGGTCCCGGGGGCCTCGGGGTGAGTTCGGGCGGTTAAACGTAGAGTTTTGGATTTTTGCATGTTTCTAAGTCTGCTGGTATCTGGTATTTTCGCACCTGCGGTTATGGGACCGCAGGTGCGGTCACGCAGAAGCGGAGGTGGAACTTGCAGAAGCGAAAAGGGGCTTAGGCAGTTTCCGCAGAAGCGGAAGTGTGGACCGCAGAAGCGGTTCCGCTGGTGCGAAATTGGAGCCGCTGAAGTGGCCGGGGATTTTAAAGAGGAAACCGCAGAAGCGGTGTAGTGTCCGCAGAAGCGGTCCCGCATAAGCGGAAACGGGACCGCAGAAGCGAGATGTCTGGGCAGATTTATTTAATTTCATCTTCGCGAATTTTTGAAGTGTTTCACATTTTTAACTCGGACTTGGAGAGTTTTTGGGCGATTTTGAAGAGGGTTTCAAGTGCTTTGATCAGGTATGAACTCTTGGACTTAAAACATGATTTTATGGTGTAAATACATGGATTAGAGCTGAAAACTTAAGAAAATAAAGGTCAAAAATGGTGGTTTAGGGCTTGAACCTAAGAGAGCTTAAACTAAGGATTTGAGGGGTCAAATGGACTCCGATTCTTGTGATTTTGATATGTATAGACTCGTGGCGAGATAAGGAACCCGTTGGTGTAAGAATTTCTGAGTTTCAAGGAGTAGGCCCGGGGCTCGGGTTTTGCCAATTTCAAGATTTTTAATATTTTTCGATTGGGTATTGTTCCTTTGGCATATTGTGACGTATTCATTGTGGTTTTGGTCAGATTCGCCGCGCATGGAGGCCAATTTGAGGGGCAAAGGCATCGCGAGCTAGAGATTTCGCCGGTTCGAGGTGAGTAATGATTGTAAATGGTATTCTGAGGGTTTGAAACCCCGGATTTCACATCATAGTGCTATGTTGAAATGACTTGCACGCCGGATAGCGAACGTGGGGTAGAGCACCATTGGGGATTATGACTTAGTCCATCCCGATTAATGATTTTACCACGTATTTGATTGAAATAAGTTTGCTATCATCATTATTTGGGCTGAATGCCATATTTGGGCTTCGTGCCAACTATTTGAACACTTCGGGGATTGTTGTTGATAATTCCTCACTGATTTAATTATATATATTTGAACTCAGTCATGTTATTTCCTACTGTTTTCAAAACTCAGCCATGTTCACTCAGTTTTTGTGACGACCCGGCCCGTCTTCACAAGAGTTACCGCCCCGTTTCCCCCATATTGTGTTGCCTTATGTTTCAATATCAGCGTTTGAGTTGATCGGGTAGAGTTGGATTGGTTTTAGTTGGAAATGAGGCACTTAGCCTCTTAGAAGGAAGCTTGTTTTGGAAAAGTCAACCGGAAGTTGACTATGTAGTTAGAGGGCTCGGATGTGAATTCCAGTGGTTCGGTTAGCTTCGGGGGATGATTAGTGACTTAGGAGTGCGATCGGAATTGAATTTGGAGGTCCGGTGTAGAATTAGGCTTGAATTGGCGAAGTTTGAATTTTGGCAAATTCCGGTTGATAGGTGAGATTTTGATCCGAGTGTCGGAATGGAATTTCGAGAGTTGCAGTAGTTTCGTTAGGTGATTTTGGATATGACTGCAAATTCTCAGGTCATTTGGACGTTGTTTGGTCGGGTTTTGATTGAATGCGCATTTCGGAAGTTTTGATGAAAACTAGGCTTGAATCCGATGTATTTTAATGGTTTTAGCATTTGTTTGACGTGTTTTGAGGATTGGAACAAGTTTGAATAAGGTTATAGGATGTGTTGGTGCTTTTGGTTGAGGTCCCGGGGGCCTCGGGGTGATTTCGGATGGTTAAACGGGAGTTGGAAGCATTTGTTGCAGGTCAGATTTTTCTGTCTTCTGGTATTTCCGCATCTGCGGAAATGGAGCCGCAGAAGCGGTTCCGCTGCGGCGGAGAGGTTGCAGAAGCGAGCAGGTGTGGCCCAGGGATTTTTCCGCATAAGCGGACGTGTAGGCGCTTCAGCGAGTCCGCATAAGCGGTTAATATACCACAGAAGCGGTTGGAGGTAAACCGCATAAGCGGGTGTTTGGATCGCATAAGCGGCCCCAGGTGTTTTAAGTGAGACCGCATAAGCGGTACCGCAGGTGCGGTTAAAGGGCCGCAGAAGCGGAAATCTGGACTGTGTTTAATGAACAGTGTTCGCGAATTTCAGAAGTTAAGAAAACATTTTAGACTTCGGGAAGAGGCGATTTTGGGCGATTTGGAGAGGATTCGAAGGGGATTCCATCAGGTATGAATTTATAGACTCAAATAATGTTGTTATGGTGTAAAAACAAGGATTTAAACACTGAAATTCAAGGAATTAAAGGGGTAAAAATGGAGGTTAGGGCTTGAAACCTAAGAAGGTTTGAATTGTTGATTTGAGGGGTCAAATGGACTCCGATTCTTGTGTATTTTATATGTACGGACTCGTGGCGAGACGAGGATCCCGATGATGTGAATTTCGTAATTTTTTGAGAAGTGGGCCCGGGTCTCGGGTTTTGCCAACTTCGTGATTTTGGTTGTTTTTCGAGTCTTTTCGATTGGGTTACGATTTGTTAGCCTATTGTGACGTATCCTTTGTGGTTTTGGTCAGATCCTACGCGCGAGGAGGTCGATTCGAGAGGGAAAGGCTTGGCGAGCTAGGTTATCGGCCAACTAGAGGTGAGTAATGACTTTAAATGATGTTCTGAGGGTTTGAAACCCCGGATTTGCACAACTTGGTGCTATGTTGAGTTGAGACACGCGTTCCATGACGAGCGCGGGGTCATTTACTATTGGGGACTGTGACTTGGTCCAGTCCGGATGATATTTTACCGCGTATTAGCAATGACTTGTTGTTTTCACCATGATTTGGGCTTATTGCTATATTGGGGGCTTATTGCCGACTGTTTGAACTCTTTATGAACTGTCATCACTGTTTTTTTTCCTCACTGTTAGAAATATTATTTGAACTCAGTCCATGTGATTTACACTGTTTCTTGAACTCAACCATATTTACTCAACCTGGAGTTTTAAACTGATATTTGAACTATTGTTTGAGCTGAGTATTATTGCTTTACTGTTGCCCGAGGGGCTGTTGACTATTTCTGGACTGATTAAGGCCGAGGGCCTTGTGTGAGGGCATGATGAGTGAGGTGAGGAGGCTTTCAGGCCTCGTATTGATACTGTTCAGGCTTTCAGGCCTTGTTGATAGCGCTTGGGCTGTAGGAGCCCCTCCGGAGTCTGCACACCCACAGTGAGCGCGGGTACCCATCTAGAGTGATTTAATATTGAACAGTGGTAACAATGACACTGTTAAATGTGATTGGTCAGGTAAGAATGACTGACCAGTCAGGTAACTATGATTGACCAGTGGTAACAATGACACTGGAGTACGCGTTGGTCAGGTAACAATGGCTGACCGGTCAGGTAACAATGGCTGACTTACTGATTGAGTATAATCGATGTTTAACTGTTTTCAAAAAGGTTTTTCTTATTATTTTTCACTGGTTTCTACTATTATTCTGGAGTTGCTGCTTGAGATAGCATTATTGTGCCCTTGTGGGATTTTATGTTCTCAGTCGTTATTTATTTTTATTGCTCACTGGGTCGGAGTACTCACATTACTTTCTGCACCATGTGTGCAGAGACAGGCACCGCTGAGTTCGTACCTGAGCGCTGATTTCCTTCCAGACCAGGCGGACCAGGAGAGACGAGGTAGCTGTCGACGTCCACAGCCCCGTTTCTTCCTTATCTTCTGCATATTTTATTCATCTTCAGACTATGTTTTCCAGACTTGTAGTATATTTTTCATCAACTCTGTAGTAGCTCGTGACTTGTGACACCCCGATCATCGGGCTGAGTTTGGGATGGTTGTCTCCCGTTATGTTACGTTTATTTCCGCACGTGTGATTAATCAGTATTTATGGATTAAACCTATTTATGCTAAGAAAATGTTAAAAGCAAATGTTGATTGTTTCTGTTGGCTGGCCTTGTCTTCACGAGAGGCGCCATCACGACCGGGTGGGAATTGGGTCGTGACAGTTTTAATACTCAAATGATATTTAAATGATGTTTTGGGCTGAGAAACACTATTTTATTGTTGCCCGAGTGGCGTATGTGATTTTGTTGACTGAGTAAGGCCGAAGGCCTATATTGTGAGGATACTTATGGATCGGGCTGCGCGCCGCAGCAGCGTTATTCTGTTATTGATTTGAGGTTGAGGGCCTAGTTTGATGCCACGAGATGGCTTGATTTTGCGCTTGGGCCGTAAGGGTCCCCTCCCGGAGTCTGCACACCCCCAGTGAGCGTCGTCGACGATAAATGGAGCGGGCTGCATGCCGCAGCGATATATGGATCAGGCTGCACGCCGCAGTGGTAGCGGTACTGTTTAATGTGTTTACCTTATTTCATTTGTCTGCCGTTATATGCTGTTTGTGCTTCTTCTTGCAATATTCACCTGATGTTCTGGTATTATCTGATAACCGAGTGTGGTGCCGAGAGGGGGACTTATGTGCTTATCTGCACTATTTGTTCTTGCATTCAATTGCATAACTGTTGAAAAAGTCATTTTCAAAAGAGGTTTTAAACTGAGCTAAGTTATTTCTAAAGGTTTTACAGCTTCACTGCTTTCTCTCAAAGGGCTTTTCACTGTTCCTATATACCATGATGGTTTGCCTTACGTGATTTCTTACTGCTCAGTTGTTATTTACCCTTATTACTCACTGAGTTGGAGTATTCACTTTACTCCCTGCACCTCGCGTGTAGATGCAGGTATTTGTTCACCCAGTAGCGGGTTTTTGGCTGATCAGTGGCAGAGCTATAGGAGTAGCAAGGTGACTGTCTGCGTTCACAGCACCATTTTTCTCTCTTTTGGTTCATTATTCCGGCTTTGTATATTTTAGGTCTTGTAGTTGTATTTATACTCTCATAGATGCTCGTGACTTGTAACACCCCGGTTTGGGCTGTGTTGGGTTATAATTTCGTTGATTAATATTATTAAGTCATATTTTTGCTAATCATTTATGCTTAACCATTTTGAAAGAGACGAGTTGGGTTAGTTGGCTGGCCTTGTCTTCACGAGAGGCGCCATCACGACCAATGTAGGGTTTGGGTCGTGACAGTTACTCCATATAAAATATGCTGCAAATGCTACGTATCAAGGTATATAAGCCAGTATATTATAATGGAGAAGTGGAAAATAGTGTAAACTTGGTATCTAGAACAATTTACTAAATTAAATAATTTAGTATTTATTTTCCTGTATTTTATACTGGAGATATATATTGCAATACTACTATGTCCTGTATTTAATTCTGGACATGAAAAATACATATATCTCACCTTAATTAGTCCAATTTTGGTTACACCCTATAAATTATGCTGGAAATGCTACTTATGTAGGGATATAAGCCAGTATTTTATAATTGAGAACTGGAAAATAGTGGAAACTTGGTATCTAAAACAACTTACTGGAATTAAATACTTTAATATTTTGTTCCCTGTATATTATACTGAAAATATAAATTGTTAAACCATAATCTCCAGTATTTAATACTGAACTTGTAAAGTCTAGTATTTTTTACCCGAAATTTATCCAATTTTGGTTATTCCCTATCAAATTAGCTGGAAATTCAGGAAATAGTGAAAAATAGTGGAAATAATTTTCTGTATTTAAATAATTTAAAATTTTGTTAAATTATTGTGGAAATACTACTTATGTGGGGATATAAGCCAGTATTTTATAATGGAGAACTAGAAAATAGTGGAAACTTGGTATCTAGAACAACTTACTGAAATTAAATAATTTAATATTTTGTTCCCTGTATATTACACTGGAAATATAACTTATTAAATCATAATCTCCAGTATTTAATACCGAACTTGAAAAGTCTAGTATTTTTTACCCGAAATTAATCATATTTTGGTTATTCCCTATCAAATATGGTGGAAATACTACTTATATAGGGATATAATCCAGTATTTTATAATGGAGAACTGGAAAATAGTGGAAACTTGGTATCTAGAACAATATACTGAATTAAATAATTTAATATTTATTTCCTATATATTACACTGGAGATATATATATATATATATATATACTATACTACTATGTCCTGTACTTAATTATGGACGTGAAAAATACACATTTTCACCTTAAATTAGTCCAATTTTAGTTACACCCTATAAATTATGCTGGAAATACTACTTATGTAGGGATATGAGCCAGTATTTTATAATGGAGAACTGGAAAATAGTGAAAACNGACCAACCTACTTGGTTCGAAACCTTTTAAAACTTTACTAAAGACTTTCTAACTCGAGAACTGTTCTTCCTAAACTTACATGCCCAAATTCCCCGTGCAACCCAAAACCAACGATCTACATCAGTCATAAAATATCATACGGAGCAAGTCATGCCCGAGAACTGGCGATCAAAGTGCAAAAGCTCAAAACGACCGGTTGGGTCGTTACAGGCTGCTTCCTATAAATTATACTGGAAATAATACTTATGAAGCATAATATCCAGTAATATGTACTGGACATTTCAGACAATGAACAATTTGTATCCATAATAAATTTTTGGAATTAGCGACATAAAAATTTATTCTTTCTATATATTATGATTTAGATATATCATATAAAATCATACTATGTTGTATTTTATACTGGATAATTATTTTTATAAGATGTATAATCTTCTGCATTTCATGATTTTTTATCGTTGTATGCTGGAGTTGTCTTTTTCGTATAATTTTCTGGAAAAGATTTTAATACTTTGTCGATCATATTCCATAATATATTAGAAACATAAAAGAACTATTACAAAGGAGAATCACAGATAAACATAGTAGAAGATAAAGATCTCCCAAAAAAAGGAAAAGCCACATAAAAATAAAGAAAACAAGAACAAAAACACAAAACAAAAACATTAAAAAAGGATTAAGGAAAACTACGAATCATTTGAGACATCAGAATAATACCCCTCAATTTCTCGATATATCTCATCATCATCTGAATCAGAGATAATTATAGGATACCCGGGCAGAAGACCAAAAAGTCTCACGAGATCATTCTTTAACATGTTGAAATCAAAACGCAACTGATTTTGTTCAATTATTATTATGTCCATAAGATGAGTAAGATTCTTTAAGCTATATTCGAGCTTAGCCCAGTCGTCCCTGTTGGGATACTTAAAAGAATCAAAGTTTTGGACAAACTTGTCGAACGAGGTTGAAAAACCTTCAGATCTGCCTTCTACATTCTGCCTGTTCTGGAATGATTTCTCAGCAAAAAACTGAGGTCTTATTTTTTCCCGATCAACTCTTATTTGCTCCCACTTTTGCATAGTTCGTCCATAGCATGCTTCCTGCTTCCGCTGCATCAGACATGGTTTTTTTTTGAAAAAAACGCTTAAAAACGGATAAATGAAAATATGATAGAAATTTTT